>NC_045603.1:115251509-115458981 GCF_009762305.2 Zalophus californianus | reverse complement strand
TGCTCACTTTCTTTACAGAAATGTATTTTTTTTAAAAAGATCTTATTTATTTATTTGACACAGAGAGACACAGCGAGAGAGGGAACACAAGCAGGGGGAGTGGGAGAGGGAGAAGCAGGCTTCCCGCGGAGCAGGGAGCCCAATGTGGGGCTCAATCCCAGGACCCTGGGATCATGACCTGAGCTGAAGGTAGATGCCTAACGACTGAGCCACCCAGGCGCCGCTACATAAATGTATTTTTAAACTGTTTAAGAGTAAATTGTAGATACCATGCTCCTTTAACCCCAAATACCTCGTTAATGTATTTCCTATAAATAAGAATATTCTGTTACTTAACTCCAATATAGTTATTTTTTTTAAAGATTTTATTTATTTATTTCACAGAGAGAGACACAGCAAGAGAGGGAACACAAGCAGAGGGAGTGGGAGAGGGAGAAGCAGGCTTCCCGCTGAGCAGGGAGCCAGATGCGGGACTCGATCCCAGGACCCTGGGATCATGACCTGAGCCGAAGGCAGATGCTTAACAACTGAGCCACCCAGGCGCCTTTCCAATATAGTTATTAAAATGAGGAAATTTAACATGGTTTCAGAACTATGATAAAATTCAGTTATATTCAAATTTCTGCATTTCTCTTAATAATATCTTTTGTAGTGGGGACCTCCCATCCCCCACCCCAACCCTAGGTTTAGACTCAGTCCAGGTTTACACATTTAGATTTTTCTTTAACCTTTTTTTTAAATCAATTTCTTTTAGAGAAAGAGGGAGAGAGGTAGAGCAGGTGGGGGGAGGGGCAAAGGGAGAGAGAGAGAGAATCCTCAAGCAGACTCCCTGCTGAGTGCAGAGCAGCCATGGGGCTCAATCCCAGGAGCCTGAGAGCATGACCTGAGCCAGAACCAAGGGTTGGCTGCCTAACCTACTGAGCCACCCAGGCACCCTTAGATTTTTCTTTAACCTGAAAAAATTCCTCAGCCTGCCAATCTATCTATCTATTTATTTATTTATGTGAGAGAGTGGGCACACATGCAAGCTCAGGAGTTGGTCTGGGGGAGGGCAGAGGAGAGAGAATCTAAATCAGACACTGAGTGTGGAGCCCCATGTGGGACTCAATCTTAACGACCCTATCGTGATCTGAGCCGAAGTCAGATGTTTAACTGACTGAGCCACCCAGGCCCCCCTCCTCAGCCTTTTCTTATGGGAGTGTGTGTGGGTCTTTCATGACCTTAAAAGTTATGCAGAATACATACTAATTTGTGGAATGTTCCTCAGTTTGTCTTTGTCTCATGTTTTCTCACAGTTAATATGATTTTTAATGACTGTTGTGATTTATAATAAGAAATACATATTTACTCTTAGTCCCATTCTTGTAGTTTCATAGTGATGACAGCAATAGATTTGTCTTCTGTTGTGTTGATGAGGCGACTTTTAGAACACACTTAAGGTTAGGAGCTGGTTGCCAGGAGAATCAACCATGTGATTAGAGGGCTGGAACTTTCAGTCTTACCCTCCTGGCTGGAGGCTGAGTCAGTCATGTCTATGTAATGAGGCCTCCATTAAAACCCAAAAGGATAGAATTCACAGAGCTTCTAGGTTGGTGAACATGTAGAGATGTGGGAAGAGCGGCATATCTAGAGAGGGCATAGCAGCTCAGCAGTACTTTTCCCTTTCCTTGCCCTATGCATCTCTTCCATCTAACTGACTGTTCCTGAGTTGTACCCTTCTATAATAAACCAGTAATCTAGTAAGTAGAATGTTTCTCTGAGTTCTTTGAGCTATTCTAGCAAATTAATCAAATCCAAGGAAGGGGTCACTGGGACCTCCTATCTATGATCTGTCAGTCAGAAGCACAGGTAACAACCTGGTCTTGCAGATGACATGGGGAGGGGTGGGGATAGAGGCAGTCTTTTGGGACCAAGTCCTTAACTTACAGTATTTGATGCTATCTCCAGGTAGGTAGCGTCAGAATTGAGTTGAATATTAAGATGCCCAACTGGTGTTGGAGAATTGTTTGTTGGTGTGAGGGAAAACCATATGCTGGAACTGGGTATAAGATTGTAATGACTTTGTGGTGTCCTTGTAGTATATGATTGTACTATACTTTAATCACTTATATTAAACTTTTATGGTTTCCAATGTTTTGCTCTTAAAAATTAGCAGTGTGAGGCCTGGGCAAAATGTGTGAAGGGGAAAGGGAGAAACATGCTTCCAGTTGTTGAATAGGTAAGTCAGAGGAATAAAAGGCATAGGAAATATAGTCAGTGATACTGTAATAGTGTATGGTGACAGATGGTAGCTACACTTGAGGTGAGCACAGCATAATGTATAAACTTGTCAAATCACTGTGTTGTACATCTGAAATTAATGTAACTGTGTATCAACTATATTCATACAGTTTTTAATTAAAATAATAAAATCAGCACTGTGATGATCATCTTAATATCTCAAGGCTTTGCCCACATGCCTAATTATCTCCTTAGAATAAATTCTAGATTTACTTGTTTATTTATTATTATTCTAGATTCCAATTCTAGAAATGGAATTGGTGAGTTGAAGGGGGGACTCATATTTAAGGTTTGTTTTTATACTGCCTGCTATCTCTACTGACAATGTTCAGCAGTATATAAAAATGTTTGCATGAGGGGGTGCCTGGGTGGCTCAGTGGTTAAGCGTCTGCCTTCAGCTCAAGTCATGGTCCCAGAGTCCTGGGATCAAGCCCCGCATCAGGCTCCCTGCTCCGAGGGAAGCCTGCTTCTCCCTCTACCACTCCCCCTGCTGTGTTCCGTCACTCACTGTGTCTCTGTCAAATAAATAAATAAATAAAATCTTTAAAAAAAAAAAAAGATAATTCAATGGGAAAAGAACAATCTTTTAAAAAAAATATTTGCATGAATCTCTGCTAATTTAGGATTCATTTATTAAAGTCAATACTATAACATCATAAAGAGGACGTTTAATGTCATAAAGTAGTACACTTTTTCTAATCACAAGGGGTATTTTATAAAATTGTGGGAAACTTCTCAGGTACCAAAATAGATCCTACAGAAATTGATATGATGATTTAAACCAGCTAAGAATAACAATAACATGGTAATACAAGAGGATAGTCTTAAGGGTATTTTCCAGCAACTTTCCTTTAAAAAGAATTTTATGTTAAAATATAGCATTAATATGGGGTTTTTTTTACCTTTTTAAATGAAAAAATGAAAAGTGGAAACCAGAGAATTCTGTTATTCCCACTTATGAAAAACATACTGCTGTTACAAAAATTTTCAAATATATGGAATAGTTACAAAACTGTAGACATTACTTTATACATCTAATTTACTTTGCTGTGTATCACCTGAGACTAAGGACATTATCCTAAAGAGAATAATTTATTCTACCAAATAAAACTAAATACTATTTCCTTAATATCTTGTACTCCAGTATTTTTTCAAATTTTCATCAGATGTCCCTAGAATTTCTTAAAATGTTTTTTATGGAAGAGCATCAAGTCAAGGGTTCATGTGTCACATTTGGTTGTTTAATCTCTTAATCTGTGTTTATTCACATAAATTTATTTTATTTAGTGATAAATAAGTTTATTCCATTCTCTCAAGATAGAAATGGTAGAGAAAAATTAGTTTTGAAGATCCTGAAGTGAATCATTACTAGAGACGTATGTTTTGTTTCAAAATATTGGTCATGTGCCTTCAACCTCAAAACTGTATATACATTAATTAATAACTTTGTTTTATAGGTTCACATCAGGTTTATTTTTATTTTTTAATTTGAGTCATTCTATTTATTTTTTCTTTTAGGAATACTTTTAGTTGGACCACCAGGGACAGGGAAGACACTTCTTGCTCGAGCTGTGGCTGGAGAAGCTGATGTTCCTTTTTATTATGCTTCTGGATCAGAATTTGATGAAATGTTTGTGGGTGTGGGAGCCAGCCGTATCAGAAATCTATTTAGTATGTTTTAATGTATCTTTCATATAATAACGAAATTTTGTTAATTTAAGGGAAAGAGGGCTTCTTACCCTTTATTTGCTACTTGATTATTTGATAGCTGACCTAGCCATTGTGGGGTTTTGGTTTTAGGTAATTTAATGTGTGAGCTAAAACAGAACTGTACTTTTTCCCCAAATAGAAGAGGTAGAAGTGTTAGATGAGGTTGGGGCCTGTTGAAAAGCTGGGTTTTTGTTGTTGTTGTCCTTTTTATCTTATTCATCAATTCGATAGTATGTAATTAAAGAATAATTAGCCTCCAATCTGATTGCATATGGTTTGTACAGTGAAAGAATGAATACTCAGTTGTTTTTATTATATATCATTTTCTATGGTACAGTTTTTTTTCCCAAGGCTACTGTTCTTGTATCAGTTCTAAAGGAAAAAAAGATCTCCTTTTGTGTATTTTCTCCTTAATGAATGTCTTCTGTTGGCTTTTGACAGTCTTACAGGTTTTTAATACTTACATGATTTTGTTCAAAAAGCATTGATTTCATTAAACTTATTTGAATCTTTTCTCTTTTCCTAGGGGAAGCAAAAGCAAATGCTCCCTGTGTTATATTTATTGATGAATTAGATTCTGTTGGTGGGAAGCGAATTGAGTCTCCAATGCACCCATATTCAAGGCAGACTATAAATCAACTTCTTGCTGAAATGGATGGGTAATTGAATCTTCCTCTGTCTTTGGGATATGGTGATATATTTGGTAACATTCAAGAAATAGCGGGGTGTCTGGCTGGCTCAGTCAGCGGAGCATGCAGCTCTTGATCTCATAGTTGGGTGTTTGAGCCCCACATGGGGTATAGAGATTTCTAGAAAGAAAGAAATAGAAAAAAATGTAGGCAACAGAGTAGTCCCTGTGGAAGAAGTCAAGACAAGCTGCATTCTCTGTATTGTGTTCTTTCCATTACTAATGGGGTGATTGACATATCAGCTCTTCTTAATTGGTGATCTCTATACCTTTTTTCATTAATTGTATGATGACAGGAAAGTGATGATTCCAGTTGAGAATACTAGTCTGTTTGGAGATGTAAAGAGTGTATGCTGGTTCCTACACAATTTGTGACTAGGTATTAGTGTTGTAGTAGATTAAAAGTTTGCATCAGTTTTTGTAATACAAAGAGCAAGATGTGGGGTTGCTTTGAAAGAAGGAAAAACTTCTTAAAACCATATAAGACATTTTGGAACCAAACAGGAAGTCTAGGAGCAAATAATTTGAATTGGTAAACTTGAGAATAATTTTTCACAAATGAGTCAGGTACCCAAGTCTTTTCTGTCAGGTCATGTCTTCCTAAGTAGAACAAATACTGTGAAGGCATATAATCAGAGATGACTTTGTGATTTATTATTAGCAGTTTTATTGAAGTGTACTGGCCTAATAACATTTGTTCCTTTTAAAAAATAATAGAGATGTCTTATCACTTTAGGTATAAAAAAGATCAGTCCCTCTTCTTTGCTGTTACTAAGTTTAATGATAAACAGTTTTGTGTAGAGCATTTCTATATGTGTACTTTTTTAATTTTCAGTGAAATGTTACTTTTTTTCTTTTTTAATAGTTTTAAACCCAATGAAGGAGTTATCATAATAGGAGCCACAAACTTCCCAGAGGCATTAGATAAGTACGTATTAAAAGACTTTTGACAAGTACTGATGCATACTGAACCATGGATGAACTTTAAAAGAGAAAGAAGCTCATCACAAAATATCACATATGATTCTTTTCATATGCAATGTCCAGAATAAACAAATCGGTGGCAACAGAAAGTAGATTAGTGGTTGCCAGAGGGTGGGAAGAATGGAGAGTTGGTGGTGCGTGACTGTTGGTGGCTGTGGGGTTTCTTTTGGGGTGGGGGAATAAAAATATTCTTGAGTTAGATTGTTGATAATTGCGCAACTCTGAATATATTAAAAACCACTGGATTATCTACTTGAGATTCTGTGATATGTGATTTAAATTTCAGTAAAGTCGTTAAAAGAAACTTCTGACAACTTTATATCACAGAATTTGGGGATGGTGGAGAGCATTTTTAAAATAAAATTTATTATAGTTTTTAAAATTTTTGATTTTATCATAGAAGTTACTCATATTTTAATTTGATCTAATAGTTTTATCTTTGCCTAAGTCTGTAGTTTAACATTCTATACTTAGAGCAGTTGTGATAGGAAGCTATCACAGTGTAGCTCTCATAATGGACTGCTCTAGAATTATTTTTTCTTGAGTGACTGGCTTGCATGTTTTTGTTTATGAGGGTTGTGTATTACCTCTCTCTATCAGCCTTTGTTCTGCCTTCTGGTTATTGAAACTGTTACTTAAGTCATGTTTTACAAGGAGTTATCTGAATATTTATGTTCAAAACTCCAGTCTAGAGTGGAAATAGGTGATGGGGATTAGGGAGTGCACCTGTCATGATGAGCACTGGGTGATGTGTGGAATTGTTGAATTACTATAATGTATACCTGAAACTAATATAGCACTGTATATTAGCTGTCCTGGAATTAAAATAAAACCCAAAACTCCAGTCTAACCTCTGGTTGCCATTATCCTTCCATCTTGACTTTAAGAGTGTCAGTCCTATTTAATTTGACCTTCAGCATACTCAGATTATTAATTTATATTTTCTTCTTATATTCTCCCTTTAGTGCCTTAATACGTCCTGGTCGTTTTGACATGCAGGTTACAGTTCCAAGACCAGATGTAAAAGGTCGAACAGAAATTTTGAAATGGTATCTCAATAAAATAAAGTTTGATCAGTGTAAGTCTGATTCCAATAATAAACTTTATTATTATCTCTATAAAATGGTAATATTTCATTCTGCCGTTTGTGGTTCTTACTTGACAAATGTCTCAAAAGACCAGTTTTTTATATGTCCTTTTTTTTTTTTTTAAAGATTTTATTTATTTGACAGACACAGTGAGAGAGGGAACACAAGCAGGAGGAGTGGGAGAGGGAGAAGCAAGCTTCCCACAGAGCAGGGAGCTGGATGTGGGGCTTAGTCTCAGGATCCTGGCATCATGACCTGAGCTGAAGGCAGATGCTTAACAACTGAGCCACCCAGGCGCCCCTTATATGTCCTTTTTAAAAAGTTTCTATCTTGGGGTACCTGGGTGGCTCAGTCTGTTAAGCAGCTGCCTTTGGCTCAGGTTGTAATCCCAGGGTTCTGGGATTGAGCCCTGAATAGGATTTTCTGCTCAGCATTTTGTAAATGTACATTTTATAAATGTACATATACTACTTATGTATAAAGTATTTCAAGATGAAATTCAGAAAACAAAATGTCTTTTTTTTTAAAAAAGATTTTATTTATTTGTTGGACAGAGATAGCAAGAGCAGGAACACAAGCAGGGGTAGTGGGAGAGGGAGAAGCAGGCCTCCCGCCGAGGAGGGAATCCAATGCGGGGCTCAATCCCAGGACCCTGGGATCATGACCTGAGCCAAAGGCAGACACTTAACTGAGCCACCCAGGTGCCACAATAAACTGTTGTCTGAGTATACATTTTCAGTTTGTGCTTAGGCTAGTAACAGTTTAGGTTATAATTTGAAGGTTTATAAATCAAGTCTGGCAACTCTGAATTTCTTTGGTTTTTTGTTTGTTTTTTTTTTTTCCACAAAGTTCTTTTAAGAACTACTGTGATTTGTCCCAGTGGTAGTTTTAATGATATATTTAATGGCAATTTTGGCTTTTTCCTTTAGAAAAGTAAGTTTATTTTGTAGTTACAGTGAAATAAATATTTTAAGTTCTAGTTCAGGATAGCTGTTTTCTTTTTTCTTTTGGAATGCGAGTTGTTTGTGAAGAGTTGTTTTGGAATTTTAATATTGTATTTGTCTATGTAGCTGTTGATCCAGAAATTATAGCTCGAGGTACTGTTGGCTTTTCTGGAGCAGAGTTGGAGAATCTTGTGAACCAGGCTGCATTAAAGGCAGCTGTTGATGGAAAAGAAATGGTTACCATGAAGGAACTAGAGTTTTCCAAAGATAAAATTCTAATGGGTAGGTTTTCTCTCCCCTTTTTTCTTTTTCCCTTACACTGTTCATTATGTTAGAGAATAAATTCTTTTTGAGAAAAAGTTTATAAAAAAGAAAGGTACAGGAGCAAGAAAATACATACTCAAAAATAGCCACACAATTGGGCCTCTTACAGAACAAAATAGAGTTTATATGATTATACTCTTTGGGGGCAGGGGGTGCCCATGTGTTTCCTCTTGTCTGATATTGCTGATAAAAGAATAATTTTACTAATTTTCAGTATTTGATTTTAAATCTTGAATTGGCTTCAGAACAGGTTAGTTATGACATTTCTTCTTTAAATTTATTTTCTGTAAATAGAATTAAACTTTCCTTGTTGATAGTAGGGAGTAAGATGACAGCTCTTATGATTTTGGTTGTCATTTGTCAAGTTATTGTGGTTTAAAATATTTGTTAATGATATTAAGTCATGTCACTCTAAGAGTTACTTAGAGGCTAGTGGGTTTCATTCATCTAAATATACTTTCCTTACGGAATAATTTTATTCAGTTAAATTTTTATCCTTAGGACCTGAACGCAGAAGCGTGGAAATTGATAACAAAAACAAAACCATCACAGCATATCATGAATCTGGTCATGCTATTATTGCATATTACACTAAAGATGCAATGCCTATCAACAAAGCTACAATCATGCCACGAGGGCCAACACTTGGACATGTAAGTATCTTATAGTTTTTTTTCTTTTCTTTCAAGTAACACTCTCCAAAAACTTATGTAGGAAATTATTGATGAAAATAATTAAAAAGAAAATTCAACTAATTCCTAAGTTTGTGGAGAACTTTCTTCTTTAACATTCTGAACCATTGTGAAATCAGAGATACTGGTGAAACATCTGCTAATAAAGAATGCTAATATTTCAAATATTATATATTTATATTATGAAATTTAAATCTGGAATGACAACAAAGTATCATTCTTAAATATGTAATTGCTCTTTTCCCTCCACAAAGAAACTATGTCACTGGTTCCATAGTTATTCTAAGATTTTTCTTATTGAGTACAAGTTTCATTTTCATACCTTTCTAATGATAGACATTTTAAGCATTTTTGTGCTTAACGTATAAGTCCATCCTCTTGCAGTATCATATACCTATTACATATAAAATGAATTTTTGCTTTATAAAGAATTTTTCTTATTTTGTATATTGCCAGTTTTGTCATTAGTTGCCTGAGACCATCTCTACTAAATGTTTTTGAACTGTCAGCATCATGATATTAAGTACTATAGCAAGAGCCAAGTGATTATTCTGATTATTAATATAGGTATTTCAAACTGTGTCTGAAGTTTTTCTTTGTTTTCAATTGTCTAGGTGTCCCTGTTGCCTGAGAATGACAGATGGAATGAAACTAGAGCTCAGTTGCTTGCACAGATGGATGTTAGTATGGGAGGAAGAGTAGCTGAGGAGCTTATATTTGGAACTGACCATATCACAACAGGTTAGCTGTAAAGAATGGCTTTAGTTCAAATTGTGCTTGCTGATTTAAAAATACTTTAAAAAATTGAGTTCTATGTATATTTTTTAATTTTAGGTGCTTCCAGTGATTTTGATAATGCAACTAAAATAGCAAAACGGATGGTTACCAAATTTGGAATGAGTGAAAAGGTAATAGTTAATTTTAACCCTTCCTCATGTATCAAATGATGATTTGCCAAGTGTCTGTTTATGAGAGAGGGTTGTTTTTTGTTTTTTTTTTAAGTTTTATTTATTTGAGAGAGAGCGAGTGAGACAGAGAGAAAGCACAAGACGGGGGAGGGTCAGAGGGAGCAGGGAACCCGATGCAGGACTTGAGTCCCAGGACTCCGGGACCATGACCTGAGCCGAAGGCAGTTGCTTTAACCAACTGAGCCACCCAGGCGCCCTGTGAGAGAGGGTTCTCATTATAAATTGTCAACATTTACTTTCCACCCGTCTCATTTCAAGTAGATTTGTCACAGCTTATTCTAAACTAAACTGTTTTTGTTTTTTGAGTAATAACATATAGTATTCACTTTCCATTCTAGCCGCTTGGACAATAACAGTATTTCATGAGTTAAGCAAATGATAAGATATTCTATTTTCTATTCTTATGACAAAACACCTATTTGCTGAGCTTGCTTTACCCTTTCCACATATTTCACTCCTGCATTATCACTGTGGCTTCATGAATCATTTCTAATACACTACATTGTGGATTTCTGGATTTGGAATAGCTGCAAAGGTTTTCTAAGAAGGTACTCAGAACCATACTTACTACATTTTTTCTCTTGTATTTTTAATTTTAGTCTTATACTTTCAGAAGAATGATGAAATTTCTTTGCCCTCAAGGGTGTTTTTATATTGAATTTCTTCCTTGTCCCCATGATGTTTCCTTAAGTATAGGATAGTACTTCCTCTGTTACATTTATTAGTGGTTTAGGGTTTTTCTGTTCAATTTCTTTTGTTTGTTTTAGCTTGGAGTTATGACCTACAGTGATACTGGGAAACTGAGTCCAGAAACTCAATCTGCTATTGAACAAGAAATTAGAATCCTTCTAAGGGTAATGATCATATTTTTCTATGCTTATTTGTCTAGTCATAATGTGCCTTAATAGTTAGGTACTACCAGAAGATAATGGTTATCCCCTGTTTAGAAATGTCACTACGTATAATAAAGAGAATAAGTGCACCATTGAAACTATGATTTCAATTTGTTGTTTGGGAGCCTCTGGTCATAGACTGAATCTTTATTTTATTCTGGCTATAGGCTAGGAACAGTTAATATCAGTAATTATAAATATTCTACTTCAGCTGTAAAACCATAGAGTTGTTAGAATAGGGGTATTGATTATTTTGAGTCTTTATTGGTTTTTCACTCTGACATATATTTTATTCAACAAATATTATTTGCTTTGTGCCTAGCTGCATGCGTGTGCTGAGAATGAAGCACAAAGTTCTTTGAAAACAAGTCTTTTTGATTGCAGTGTGCAGTACAGAATATGTGAGCATAGACTCAGTGAGATCAGTAGGTACTGTAGAGTCTCCTCATTGTACAGCAGATGCTTGGATTAGGGCAGTGAGTGTAGAAATTGAGAAAATGAATGCGTTCAAGAGATACTGATACAGTGGAATCAAAATGCCTTTTTGATGTTTGGGTGAGAGAGCAGCTAAATTAAATACAAAGCTGTTTCTGCCTCATGCAGCTGTATAGTTGTGTGTGTCTTTTACTGAGAAAACACTGATGATGGCCTAAGGTGGGGAAGTATGTAGATAATGAACTGAGTTTTATACATATTGAATTTGAGGTGTCTTTTTTTTTTTTAATTTTGTTTATTTGAGAGAGAGAACGAGAGAGCGAGCATGAGTGGAGTGGGTGAGGGGCAGAGGGAGAAGCAGACTGCCTGCTGAGCAGGGATTCTGACGTGGGGTTTGATCTCTGGACTCCGGGATCATGACCTGAGCTGAAGGGCAGACGCTTAACCGAGCCACCCAGGTGCTCCTGAATTTGAGGTGTCCTAGTGAAGATTTCAAGTTGAGGGAGCTACGTGGACCTGGTGCTTAGTGCAGAGGTTCGATATGTGCATTCCATTTGGATGTGCATGGAGGCAGGTCTTGGAATGGAAATGACTGAGCTAAATTCCAAAAAGTCTAGTGAATGAAAACTGTAGTTAGGGTAGTAGATTGCAAAATCAAGGATGTTGAATAAGGCTACAGTCAGATGGTGTAAACTTCAAAGGACTCATGGTTTATGGAAGAGGGTAGCATAGTAATGGTCTGTCAGTGGTGAGGGGAACAAAGAGCTCACCTCTTTACCCTGAAATGTCTGGGATAAGAGTGAATCATTAGCTGCCACTTGAGGGCTTAGGAATCTCCCCCAGGGAGGGCGAGGTTTTGATTAACTTAAGGGGGTAGAAAATGGTTTAAAGTCATTAAGTATATGAAAAGTCTATATAATGGAAAGGTTTAGAAGGTGTTTCAGAAGAGGAATTCTCTCTGCCTTCCCTGAATCTTCATTCTCTTTCCTTTACTATTTATGTTGAGTAAATTATCTATACTCTAGTATTCTTAGGGCATTGGAAATACTTTCTTTGCTCTAGTACTTTTCTTAAATGTTAAGATTGGGAAGGCAGTAGGTACTCTTTCTGCTAGATGGCACACTTACATTGTTATTAAGGGAAATGATGACTAGCTAGTACACATTTTAGGTTCAAATGTTTATGAAACTTAAAAATATGAAAACCTTATCGTAGTCTTTCATGTTACAATGTAAGGGTTTCATTCCAGTGAAGTTTTTAAAGTTAATACTAATTCATCCTTGGATATTAGTTTCAATATTCCATGACATATTTATAATATTTTATGTTTTTTTTTAATTTGATGATTTCACTTGACCATAACGGTTTTGTTCAGAATGTCTAATGATGTTTATTTTTTAATAATTGTGTCATGTTTATATGACTTATGCTTCTTGATGTTGGTAAACTCATTTTACAGTGGTATAGTTGTCACAGACTGACAGAGTTGTTACCAAATAAGACAATAGAAAAGTAGATCTTTTCTGTGAATAAATTGCTGAAATCTCACAAGGCAAAAGGAGCAAACCTCCCTTTCCTTTTTAACATGTGTATTGAATAGAGAAACAGATTTCTTTGTTCACAATTTAAAATGCAGATGAGTATAATACATACTTTTATATCTTTAAGTAGCTCCCTAAGTAATCCTCATTTATCAATGTGATAGATTTTGAGGTTAAAAATAGAACCTTTGCAAATACGAAACTTATCTTTGAGAACCAAGCTTGCCCTATCTATCTATCTCTATCTATCTATCTATCTATCTATCTATCTATCTATCTATCTATCTATCTATCTGTCTGTCTGTCTGTCTGTCTGTCAAGTAGGCTCCATACCCAGCATGGAGCCCAATGCTTTTATCTTTTATAAGTAGAAATGAATATATTTCATATTTTTTAAGGCATATACATTTTTTTTTCTTATTGTTTTTGCTTCTCCTAAGTTTTCTGCCTCTTAGATACCTGCTTTTTTCATTTCAGGACTCATATGAACGAGCGAAACATATCTTGAAGACTCATGCAAAAGAGCATAAGAATCTAGCAGAAGCTTTACTAACCTATGAGACTTTGGATGCCAAAGAGATTCAAATTGTTCTTGAGGGAAAGAAATTGGAAGTGAGATGATAACTCTTAAAATGGATGCATTGCTGGTTTTACTGCAAGAATATATAAGTAGCATTTCAGTAGTCTCTTTTTGCAATGCTTTTCTCCCATTCTTGCCTTGGTGTCACTCAAGGGTGTGAAACACTTTGTCTCTCTTTTGTCATGTTTAATCTAATTTTGGTTATTCTCCTGATGACACCTATTGCAAATTATCAACCCATAGTAAATATGTTAAAGAAAATAAAGAACTATTAGGATTGGAAACAGCTTGTTTGAGAAATGTCAATAAGTTATTCATTTGAAAATAAGTAGTGATTTTATGGTTGGTTCCTCTATTAGATGTGAATAAAAATTGTGCCTTTAGCTCTTGGGAAGTATTTTTACTTGGCAAAGTAAAATTGTTGAAGGATTGTCTTTGTTTTTAGATAGTACCTTTTATCTTTGATAAAGATATGCTGCCATTTGGCTGTCAGTGAACCATATTTCTATATAGGTCAGTGGAAACTTCATTAAGATGCACTTAATTATGCTCCAGATTGTCCGTATATAAAATAGTTCTTTTTGTTTTTGTCTAAGAGTAGAGAATTGTAAATGTACAGATATAATCAGAATTTACATGATTATAACCTTTTAGAAATGCAGCTTGCATTTTCATGGTCTTTTTTTTTCTTTTAAACATCATTATCATTCTTACTAATGAAATTTATTTCAGAGCTGCAAGTATTTTGTTAAATAAAAAGTGAGTCACTTCAAAATCTAAATAACTATAATTACGCTTGGTATTAAAAGAAAAATTAACCCAAAATCTCAGTCCCTTCAAAGTGAACTTTGAATTACCCTATGTTAGAAATGTAAAGTCATGTTTGCTTTTCATTTGGATTTAGTGAATATGAATATGTTGTTACTGGATTTACAGATGACTTTATTTAACTCAATAGAAAAATTATTTTAGAGCTCATTGTATTGGTTTTACAACCAAATTATATTCTTGAAGTGATTTTATTAAAATTACCTACAGTTTTCTAATAACTTTTAAGCTGTATATGGTCTTCATTGAAGAAGTTAATAGAGGGAGTTTGCTATACAATATCCTTGCCTCTTTTTTTTTTTTTTGTAATTTTAAATTTTGATCTAATTTCAAACTTACAGAAATGTTACTGGAATAATACAAGGAACTCCCATATACCTTTGGTCCACATTCATCATCCCATTTTTTAATTGCCCACCTCCCTTTCACCTTTCTCTTCTCCTTCCCTCTCCCTCTCCCCTTCCTTACTTCTCCCTGTATGTATATATGTCTTTGTGTGTATGCATGTTTTTATTTTTCTTGGATAGACTTCTAGGATTGAAATTCCTGGGTCATGTAATAATTTTCTGTTTACCTTTTAAAGAACCTGATGAGCTGCATCATTCTCTACATCTTCTACAGTATATTCTTATAGTCTATCTTTTTGATAAAGTCATTCTAGTGTGAATGAAATAATATCTCATGGATTAACATATATTTATCTACACTAGTGATATCCTCTCCTGTTTTATTGGCTATTTGTATATTTTCTTTGGAGAAGTGTCCATTCAGACCACCCTCCCTGTCACTTTTGGGTTATTTGTCTTATTATGTGTTGTAAGAGATCATTTATTCTGAATACAAGTCCTTTATCAATCTTTTTTTTTAATCCAGTCTTTTATCCAGTCCAGCAATCTCTGTTGAGTGGAGTGTTTAGTTAATTCAAATTTAGTATTGATATACTTGTTTCTACACCTCTCATTTTGCTTTTTGTTTCCTTTTCTTTCTTTTTTTTTTTTTGGTCATATCTAAAGAGATCCTTCTGTTCCTCCTTTTTTGAGTTACATCTTGGTGGTTAATCGAGGTATGACCTTGTGCATCCTATCAGTCTACTTTACTTCTGGTCAAATGTAGGAACTTTGTTTCAATATATCTCATTTTCTTCTCTGTGCTCTTAGTGTCATATGTTAGATCTGTGCATGTTACAGCAACTCAACAATACAGTGGCATAACTCGTGCTTTGTATAATCTTATTTCCTCAGTCTTTCTCTGGGAATATCTTTTATTTTGCCTTTTTTTTTTTTAAGAATCATTTTGCTGGATATAGAATACATAGTTGATTTTTTTTTCTTTAATCATTTTGGGTTTTTTTTGGTCCAGACTTTATTTATTTTTTTTGACAGAGAGAGACACAGCGAGAGAGGGGACACAAGCAGGGGGAGTGGGAGAGGGAGAAGCAGGCTTCCCGCCGAGCAGGGAGCCCGATGCGGGGCTCGATCCCAGGACCCTGGGATCATGACCCTACATTTGACCAGCCACCCAGGCACCCCCGTTTTGATGATATTATCCCGTAGGCTTTTGGCTTCCATTATTTTTTGTAAGAAGTCAGCTGTTAGTCATAATTTTGGTCTCCTTTTGTGATAGGTTGTTTTTTTCTCTTGCTCATTTCAGGGTTTTGTTTTTGTTTGCTTATCCTTGTCTTTTACCAGTTTGACAATGATGATGTGTTTAGGTGTGGATGTTCTTGTGTTTTTCCTAGTTGGGATTTACTGGGCTTCATAGATCTGTAGATTAGTTTTTCATCAAATTTAAGCAATTTTTGGCAATTATTTCTTCAAATATCTGTCCTTTTCTGTCTCTTCCTTCTGGGAATCTCTTCACATATGTGTTGGTACACTTAACGTTGATCTACTTTCTGAGGCTTTGTTCATTTTCTTCATTGTTTTTTCTCCCTCTGTGCTTGAGATTGAATAATTTCTGTTGATTCTTCAAGTTCATGGATTCTTCTGTCATCTCAAATCAATTGAATTTTCCATTTCAGGTACTGTATTTTTCAGCTCTAAGTTTCCATTCAATTCTTTCATTTACTGTGTATCTTTTTTTTTTTTTTTGAGATTCTTCATGCATTGTATCATTTTCATCACAGTTTTCATTAATTCTTTAAACACGACTTCCATTAGTTCTTTGACCATGTCCATATAGCTGCTTTTAAATCTTTGCTGAATCTACCATTTGGAAATAGTTTCTCCTTAATGCTTTTCTTCCTTAGTAAGGGTCACACTTTCTTGTTTCTTTGCTTTGTAATCTTGTTGAATTTCAGATAATGTAGCAATGATGGATTCTGATTTCTTCCCCAGGGATTGTCTTGTTCAGTAACTTGCCTCCAGTAAATTTATGAAGTCCATCTCTATTACAATGTGCAGCCATTGATGTCTCTGTTAATTTAAAAAATTTTTATAATCTTGCTTCCTAAAGGTTGCTGCTGTGCCTGCATACCTTAATATTTAGCCAAAGATTGGATGGACTTTGTGTTTAAACCCCATCATTCATGCTTTCTACTCTGCTGATGGATCTGTGTGGGCTTCAGGTCCATTCACCATATGAGTCATTTTCAAGGCTGCCCTGGTTTTTGCTTTCTAACAGGCTTTTTGCTTCTCCTTTGTGTGTATGTGCACACCTTGGCAACCATGGGTACGTGGGTGGCTTGTACCAGCTTCAGTTTCTACTCTGCATACCTCTGGTAAATCTGGAGTCTGTGGAGTGCTTATCGAATCCAGATGGCTATCTTACCTCTCAGAACTTAATGTTAAATACCTTGCTACTCTTACCTTGTTTGCAGCAAACAGGATTGCGACCTCAGGCTAGAGAACTCTGTGCTTAGCATAGAGCCACTCTGACTTCCTCTGCATCAGGTCAAGCAAGTCCCTTCTGGCAGTGACAACAAGTTCTGGCATGGGAAGTGAGAGCACAGCACCACAGACTCACACAGTTCTTACCAAATTTGCTTCAGTGATTTTCATGAATAAACACTTATTAGTTTGTTGTAGGTCTTCAGTTGATTTCCAGAGTTTTTAAAATAATTTTACCCAACTTTATAGTTGCTTTTTTAAAAGTGGGGATGATTTGTCAGCCTCCTCACCTCATCGTACTGAAAGCTAATCTCCCTCACTTATTTTGAATCCTACTCCAACCAAAGCAGTTTAATAAGAATAGACCTAGAGAGGACTGGTAAACCTTTCAGAGCTATCCATTCAAAGCTCCCAGAACGCCAGGGTTTGACATGTAACCTTTATCTATAAGTTGATTACTTTTGGTAATGGATACATGTTTTTTTAGATATTCTTTGTGTTTATTTGTATTCATTTTAAAGTAAATACTGAGTTACTTCAATCCAGCTGGTTATGAGTATATTTCTTAATGTAAGTAGGTAGTATTTTAATAAAATATGTTGGAATGTAGATTTGATCTTTGGATTGAAAAAAATAACACCTAGTCATGGACATAAGAATTGGGAGAGTTGATATATTTGAACTGAGGACTTTATTTCTATGCAAATCCTCTTCTACCCCCATTGTGTCAGAGGTGAATCCCCATTCTTTGAGGCAAGAATGTGGATCCCCCACCCCATTTAGACCATGGACTTAATTTAGTCATATATAAATGGTATGTTGTCTTCAGTCTTGCATCATATGGGTAATATAATAGGTAGGTAATCTGTTACGAATTTGAGAATGCATTTAATGGGGAAGAAAGCTAATTACAAAGCTGCCAAAGTGGGAGGGTGAGAAGGTACTTATTTCTCATAAAACCTAGTTTGGAGAGCTTGATATGAATCACTTGCAGTTCTGGAAGTATAAATGTTTGGCTTATATTCAGGAAACCTGGAACCTGAGAGGACTGGTAAGGTGCTTTGGCTAATGAAGGAGTCTAATGTTAGTTGAAGCTGTTCTGTACTCTCAGCATTTGGTTTGACAGAAACTGCTTGAGTGCTAATGAAGGACCAGATGTTTGTCAAGTGTGGAGAGTGAGCCCTTGTGGGAGGCTCCATTTTAGATACCGTACAAAAGGGTTGCTTAGAGGTGCAAAGAGGCCTCACAAGAAGACAATCCAAAGTGGATCTCTGGATTCCTTAAGAGCTAAGAAGAAAGAAAGACCAACAGAATGGATTGCATTCACTCAGGTCAAGGGAGTTGCAGGTGAGAACAGCCGTGGGTACAGAAGTGCCCCTGAGAGAAGGTCAGCTTTAAAATAACTGCCGGCGGGCGCCTGGCTGGCTCGGTTGGTTAAGTGACTGCCTTCGGCTCAAGTCATGATCCTGGAGTCCCAGGATCAAGTCCCGCATCAGGATCCCTGCTCAGCGGGGAGTCTGCGTTTCCCTCTGACCCTCCCCCCTCTCATGTGCTCTCTCTCTCTCTCATTCTGTCTCTCTCAAATAAAAATATTTTTAATTAAAAAATAATAACTGCTGGGCACCTGGCTGGCTCTGTCAGTAGGGCATGTGACTCTTCATCTTGGGATCATGACTTTAAGCCCCATTTTGGGGCTTTAAAACAAACCAAAACCTAAAATAATAAACTGATTGCCAAATGCAGCCTGTTCAAAACCATCTTCAGTAGTATCAGCCAGGTAAGAACTCAGCCACCCCCTACGGTTTTGACTCTGGCAAGGTGAAACCATACACAGCCAGCCAGCTGAGAGAGGAGGGATGGAATTAGGCAGGAAAGAAAAAAAGGACCATGCCAGCCTTGTAACCCTACTGCAGGTGGTTAACCTGTAGCCTGACCTGGCTAATTAACGCTTGACTTTTAGTGTCTTATTATTATATGGGGCTGGACATTCTGTTTTAGTGTCATATTACAAGTTAAAACAACTCTGGATTTATTAAAGTTTTTCAATCTGGGTTGGTAGAAAAATATCTGAATACTTAAGAGACTAGTGGGAGATGATTTTGCTGTGTCATTATATCCCATGAGTCAAAAACAGTGGTTTCATATATTAAGTTTTTGGGGGTGCCTGCCTGGCTCAGTCGGAAGAGTGTGACTCCTGATCTTGGGGTGAGTTCGAGCCCCACATTGGGTGTGGAGATTACTAAGAAAAAATAAACTAAAAAAAAGATGAGCGTTTTGTTTTGGTGATATAATCCCATTCATATGATTTTTCAAAATCTGAACTAGTTCTGTTGCAATTGTGTATGGAATATATATGTGACTATATGTCACTGTTAACTTTTTAAACAAAACTATTGTCTTGGTATTTCTATATGATTTTTTATTGTACTATATTACAGCTTACTATTCTTTCCTTTTAAAATTGCTATGAGACGGGCGCCTGGGTGGCTCAGTTGGTTAAGCCACTGCCTTCGGCTCAGGTCATGATCCCGGAGTCCCGGGATCGAGTCCCGCATCGGACTCCCCCTTCTCTGTGGGGAGCCTGCTTCTCCCTCTGCCTCTGCCTGCCATTCCCCCTGCTTGTGCTCACTCTCTCTCTCTCTCTATGTCAAATAAATAAATAAAATATTTAAAAAAAAATAAAATTGCTATGAGATTTCGTGGTTATTTTTCCATAATTGTTATCAGAATTAATACTGTTAATACTGAAAGAGCTAATCCAGGAATTTAGTAGAATTATCTATATTATTGCTAAATTAATAAGGCAGGAGAAATCCCTTTCTGATGACTGCTTTTAGTTGGTCACAGCTCTTATCTCCCCCTTCTGTTGATAACATTCTTATGATTATGTTAAAATTCGGGAATTATCTTGTGGTGTCCTTTGCTCTTCAATACTGGTAAACTCTGAGGTTATTTCATTGGTTCTTTTAGCTTCTCTCCCTTTTCCTCTGTCATCTGTATGCTTTTGATTTCTTGGTCTTTCTCTCCAGCCCTTCTGTTAAGGCTGTATGTCCATCTGTTCTGTTTCTCCAGAGCACAACATGTGTACTTCAACAATAAGCTATTCTCTAATTTATTCTAAGTCGACTTCCTGCCACCTGATGGTGAGTTCTAGGAAGCAATCTTCAACATATTTGTACCTCTAGGACTGATTGAAGTGCTTTATAGGCAGTCAGCTAATAACATTTTCAGTGAATGAAACAATAATAGGCATTCAGTAGGTTAATTATTTTAATTTCGCTCACCCTCAGGCAGAGCACTGGAATAGATGGTTCAGATTCTCCATAGAAAGTTAAATAATGCTATAGAGACTATTATGTGACCTTTTCATTCCTGAAAATATCCCAGTGAGTAGAACAGTAACAGGAGATACCCTTTATGTGACTGGAATGTCTTCTTGTAGAGGAACATGACTTCTTTTTTAGAAGATAAAAAATGCAAGGTCGGATTGTGTGCCAGGTTTATAAAGTATCTGACACATAGAAGGACCTGCCAAAGAGATTAAGACGTCTAGCATATGAAATTCTCTAAGGTATTCTGGATTGATTTCATATAAGATATGCTTTATCTTTGATCAACCAGTTGCTGCCATTCATGTTCTAAATTAAGTGTTTTACATAAATTTATTATTAATGAAAGTCTCTTAAAATTCAACCCCAGGAGACAGTCTCCTGTATCTTTCATATATCTGTTTGTAGTGCTGGGAGATATCAGACTTAATTTTAAAACTAGAGGGGATGGACTTATGAGTAGGGCAGAGGGAGGAGCAGGCGAATCAAACTCATATTTAAAGACTTCCTCTGGGTGGGGGGATGGGTTAGCCTGGTGAATAGTATTAAAGAGGGCACATTCTGCGTGAAGCACTGGGTGTTATGCACGAACAATGAATCATGGAACACTATTAAAAACTAATGATGTATGGTGATTAACATAACAATAAAAATTATTTAAAAAAAAAAGACTTCCTCTTGGGGCGCCTGGGTGGCTCAGTGCGTTACCCGTCTAACTTTGGCTCAGGTCATGATCCTGGGGTCCTGGGGTCAAGTCCCACATCGGACTCCCTGCTCAGCGGGGAGCCTGCTTCTCCCTCTCCTTTTGCCCCTCCTCCCTGCTTGTTATCTCTCTCTCTCAAATAAATAAAATAAAGTAAAAATAAATAAGGACTTCCTCTTTACAATGTGAGATTACACTTCATCCCTTGAGTGACATCTAGAGTGACCTGCCATTTCCTGAGATCATTATGTAGCAAAAAGGATTAATAATCATTATTTTAGACAGAGCCTATTCCATTTCATGTAGATAAATATTTACAAATTGCTCTTCATAGGGAATATACCGGTGTATATGCCTACCAAAACCATAGTCTTTATTTTTATTTTTATTTTTTTATTATGTTCAGTTAGCCACTGTATAGTACATCATTAGTTTTTGATGTAGTGTTCAATGATTCATTAGTTGCATATAACACCCAGTGCTCATCACAACTCGCGCCCTCCTTAGTACCCATCAGCCGGTTACCCCATCCCTCACCCCCCCCCCCTCAGAAACCCTCAGTTTGTTTCCCGGAGCCCATAGTCTCTCACGGTTCTCCCCCTTCACTTTTACCTTCCTTCTGTGGTCATCCGTGCTGTTCTTATGTTCCACATATGAGTGAAATCATGATAATTGCCTTTCTCTGCTTGACTTACTTCACTTAGCATAATCCCCTCCAGTTCCATCTGTGTGGATGCAAATGGTGGGTATTCATCCTTTCTGATGGCTGACTAATATTCCGTTGTATATATGGACCACATCTTCTTTATCCGTTCGTCTATTGAAGGGCATTTCGGCTCCTTCCACAGTTTGGTTATTGTGGACATTGCTGCTATGAACATTGGGGTGCATGTGCCCCTTTTCACTACATCTGTGTCTTTGGGGTAAATACCTAGTAGTGCTATTGCTGAGTTGTAGGGTAGCTATTTTTAACATCTTGAAGAACCTCCATACCGCAAAACCATAGTCTTTAAAACGATCTTTTTATGTCAGATTTTTAAAAGTTGTATTACAATGGAGCTTCAATTTGCATTTTCATTAATTAATATGGAAGGAAATTAAATATCTTTTCCTATTAAAAAAAAAAGACTCCCTCTAGTCATTAATCACATCCATGCCAAATTCTTTACTCACCATGCTTGCACAAGTAAAAGCCACAGGTTCCATTAATTATGTGTTAGGACCATGTAAACTGGGTGACTGTGTTCTTGCTTTCCCTTAGGAAGAACGTATTAAAGCTGAGTTTTGTTTACTGCACACCTCTAATGGAGTTTTTAAGTTGAATTGTACCATTAGTAATCAGATGCAGGCTTTTTTGGATTTAAAAATAATGAAATAGGTTATTTTGATGTTACAAAGAAGTGAAAAATCTCTTCTTTCCCGTTTTCCAGATCCCTTGTTTATCTTACATTGTCCTGTGAACTTACCAAGTGATCAGATAAATCAGGATGTTTTTGTGAATAGATGGGCATCTCTTCCATAGGTCCTGGGTATAAATAGATGTGGTTACAATTAAAAAATAAAAAGTATGTGTGGGGTGCCTGGGTGGCTCAGTTAAGCATCTGCCTTCGGCTCAGGTCACAATCCCGGGATCCTGGGATCAAGTCCCAAATTGGGCTCCCTCCCTGCCTGCCGCTCCCCCCAGCTTGTGCTCTCGCGCTCTCTCTGGCAAATGAATAAATAAAATCTTAAAAAAAAAAAAAGTATGTGTCACATGAACTCTGAAGGAAATCGATGTATAGTGAGAGCCTCTCTGTAGCTGCCATCTTACTATGTTGAATTGGATACATTTCACGTAAGTGTGCTTATCTTTAATGTTTCATCCTTTCTGTTCTGCAGAAATGATTTTAGGCTCTCACCTCAAATTTTGCCACTCTTCACAGCCCTTAAAGTATGTTAAAGACCAGCTGTTCTTAAACCTGACATGTTATGTCTATGTAACTCCTAGAAATTATGAACTAGGTGATGACAAAGGCAGAGGTGTCAGAAGATGTAAGGAAATGAGACAAAATATAAAGGTATTTGCAGAAGTTGGTTGCCAAAGGATTTTCAGGAAGAACAAAAGAGAGACTCTTGTTTTTGTATTATTTTGAAATAATCACAGTTATCTGAAAAGAAGCCATAATCAGTTGTAGTAAAAAAATATGAAATGACTGAGCGATGATAAGAAATTTGTGGTTCAAGCAATGTGAAGTCTGGTGTAAAATTTTCATGGATGGGCGAACACAGCACCTACCAGTTAGAATGGCAAGTTGCCAATATTAGTTCTGCTATGACACAGGTTCAGTTTTTTTAAACTTTAAGTTTTGATGATAAATCATGTTTCATGCTGTTATAGCAGAAAAAAAGACTTCAGAATTTATGCAGCTGATATCATATACTTTGATTATTATATAACTGATTTTTTTTTTCTGTTTGGGATATTAGGCAGACATGTGTTTGCCTGTACCCTCTCTCCACATAAGCTGATGCCTTTTGTATACTTTTTAATTTTTGTTAGATTTTAAGATTCTTAAGTTTAGTGCTTCTTGGTGTTATAAAAGATCTTCAGATCTTCTTACATAAAATGTCAAGAGTTGTTAGAGGAATAAATTGAAGGTAAAAAGAATGTCTCTTGGTTAGGCTTTATAAAAATACACTATTTCTAAAAGTGAGATATTACTATGTGACTATCCCAAGTCCCCAATTTAGTTTTATCCACCAAAGCTTTTGGTCTCTGTTAGAACTGATTATATTATTAACATTATGTTTTATCAATTACATATGATACCAAAGTGGTATCTTGAATTTGTGCTTAATTTGGGGGAAGTATTTCTTTAAATCTGAATGGATAACACTGATTTGTTTTTTAAAAAGATTTACATAAATTGGGGCGCCTGGGTGGCTCAGTCGTTAAGCCTCTGCCTTCAGCTCAGGTAAGGATCCCGGGGTCCTGGGATCGAGCCCCGCATCGGGCTCCCTGCTCAGTGGGGAGCCTTCTCCCTCTCCCACTCCCCCTGCTTGTGTTCCTTCTCTCGCTGTGTCTCTGTCAAATGAATAAATAAAATCTTTTAAAAAAAAAAGATTTACATAAATTGTAACAATGGGGAAAATTTTTTCACAAAGACTTTAAAGATTATTTCCTACGTACCTAATAATATTTGCATGAAGTAATCCATATAATGAGTAAGCATGATGATCTGTAAGGTGGTGAGTACATCAAGATTCCAGTGGATGAAATTATGACAGAACTGAAGAGCAAATGTCTTGAGGTAAGATGATAAAGTTGAACCTACTGTCCTGATCAGGTAAGAGTAGAAAGCTGGTACTCATGGTTAATTTGTGAACTGATTATATCCTTTGATCATTGTGCTCGCTTTGGCAGCACATACATATCCTTTGATCATTTACAAAAATTTTTTAGTTCCTTTATTAGAAACAAAAATGTTTTATTCATGTTAATCCTTTTTTTCTATATTTGCATTTATACTAAGTTTATTTGGTCACAAATTTTATGTGGCTACATGTATTTATACTTTTATAACTTCTGTTTGAAAAATCTATCACTCATCAGTAATACCACTCATATGTTTTCTTCTGAAATATTTAATGGTTTAATGGTTTCATTAAGAGTAAACACTTTTACTAATAGAGTTTATTTTGGTGTATGTGTTGAGATGTGTAGGTAAGTTCTACTCACTAACTGATTTTTTTTCCCAGACCTTTTTTATTTTCCATTGATTATTCTTTTGTAGACAACGTAGTATTTAATAATTATATTTTTATATTTATTATGTATTTTATGCTTTATTATCTAATGCAGAATATTTCATTTGTTAATCTTTAAACACATTTATTTATTTTTTTAAGATTTTTATTTGAGATAGAGTGAGAGCGAGAGAGAGAGTATGAGTGGGGGGGTCCGGTGGGGGAGGGACAGAGGGAGAGGGAGAAGCAGGCTCTCCACTGAGCAGGGAGCCTGCCATGGGGCTCAATCCCAGGACCCTGGGATCATGACCTGAGCTGAAGGCAGACGCTTAACTGCTGAGCCATCCAGGTGCCCCAATCTTTAAACACATTTAAGGCTATTTTATTATTTTAACTGGAAACATTACTATATGCAAAAGCAACACATATAATTTAATGTGGAAAAGTTAATATAAATAAGAAAATAATTATATAGTAGTAGTAATCTCTGGCAGTCAGATGGATGCAGGTATGCCTCATTCTCCTAACACTGGGTCCCCTACATGAAGGATCTGAGGGGTGATGCTAAGTTTTTGCCTACCTCCTTCCCATCTGAGGGCTTCTTAGAACCCACTTGAGTCCCAGGTTGGAGACCAAGCTACTTAATATGCTTATGTTGAAAAAGTCTGGCAACAAAGAGGATGCCTATAACAACTCTCTGGGCACCAACTCCCTATGAAATTTAGAGGTCCTATGTTTGGCACAGATTCTAGGACAAATTTTAAAAAAGACCTTAAAATTTAATGAAGTATAGAAGCCTACTCATTTTTCTGTTGGAAATAGGAAGTTCATTGACTGACTGGCTATAGTCTTGAGAAAATAACTGTAGTAGCGGTATGCCCTCTTCCATTATAGGAAACAAAAAACTCGAGTGGGAAGGGTTTGAGCAGGCACAATACTCTGTCCCTCACAATGTAGGGGGTCAGGCACACAGGAGTTGGCTTAGATTCTGTAGCAGAGAAGTGTGGAAGTAAAACGGAGGACCAAGCTGAAATTTTAACTTGCATTCCTAATCTGAGTTTTAATGTTTGAAAGTTACAAAGAAGAGTTACAAATGTCTCACTCTGACTAAGGAAATTCAGAGTCACAGGTGGTGTCTTCTCTGGATAGGTGGGAAATATGGGAAGAGGGGCTGCAGAGATGTTCAAAAAAAAATTCTCCAGCTATGAACTGCCATAATAAGCAGCAATTACCCTAAGAGGGGGTCAAAGAGATGAGGGATATGTTGGGCATACCCTGGCACTGACTTGGTCTTAGCACTAACTGTTTGGTGTCCCAAGAATCCCCCAGTCCTGAGCACATTGGGGAATCTACTTGAGTTCTAGAGGTCAGAGGTCTGAAAATCTCACTAAAGTCAGGGTGTTGGCAAGGCTGCATTCCTTTCTGGAGGTTCTAGAGAAGAATCCATTTTCTTGTCTTTTTCAACTTCTAGAGGAATCCTTCGCTCATGGCCCCTTCCATCTTCAAAGCCAGCAATGGTCTATCCAGTCTTTCTCACACCACTCTGATACTGCTACCTCCCTCTTCCTCATTTAAAGGGCCCTTGTGATTACACTGGACCTACATGGATAATCCAGGGTTATCTGTTCATTTTAGCAACTTCTGATTAGCAAACTTAATTCCATTTGCAAACTTAATACCTTGTGTGCCATGGTAACATTTATAGGCTCCAATGATTAGGATATGGGCATATTTGAGGACTATTACTCTACTTATAACCACCCTCCACTTTTTCCTTCATATGCATTTCCCTAGTAAATCTCCTGCACTCTACCTAATCATCTGCTTATTTGAGGAGTCAACTAACACAAGTGGTGCCAAGAGTGGTCTGAGGAGACAGGTTTTGAGACTGTCTTACAGCTAAAGAGAACACCATTGTGAGTGGCAGATAGGGCATGAGTATTCCCTGGCATAAAGTGGTTGTGACCTTGAAAAAAAATTCCAGGTGCAGGAACTTTGAAAGATATGGAAGGAACATGTCTATAAAGATGGTAGATCCACTCCTCTAAGTATATATGCCGGAGAGAAATGAAAACACATCCACATAAATGTTCATAGCAACATTGTTCATAATAGCAAAAAAAGTGGAAACAGTCTAAATGTTCAACTGAAAAATGGATAAACAACATGTGGCCTATTCATAAAATGGACTAGGATTTGGCCATAAAATGGAATGAAGTAATGATAAGTGCTGCAACATGGATATAATGGGTTGAAAGTTGCCCCCCACCCCACCTACCCCATCCCCCTGCCAAAAGTAAGTCCATATCCTCACTCCCGGAAACTGTGAATGTGACCTTCTTTGGAAAAAGGGTGTTTGCAGATTACTTGAGGATCTTGAGATGAGATCACCCTATATTATCTGGCTGGCTCTAAATGCAATGATGTGTCCTTACAAGAGACACAGAGGAAAGGCAGGGAAAAGAGGAAACGATGGGAAGACAGGCAGAGGTTGGACTGATGCCCCACAAGCCAGTGCATGCCTGGAGCCACCAGAAGCTGGAAGAGGCAAGGAAGGATTCCATACTAGATGCTTTGGAGGAAGTATGGCCTTGCAGACACCATGATTTTGGAATACTGGCCTCCAGAACTGCAAGAATCAATTTCTGTTCTTTGAAGCCACCAATTTTGTGTTATTTATGGTAATTTGTTGCAGCAGCCCTAGGAAACTGATGTAATGGATAAAACTGAACACATTATGCCAAGTGAAAGAAGCCAGTCACAAAAGACCTTATATGATTATATTTAATATTCCATTTATGTGAAATGTCTAGGCAAGTCTATCGAGACAAAACAGGTTTGTGGTTGCCTAGGGCCAAAGGGTTGGAAAGAAGTGGAAATTGACTGCTAATGTGTGTGGGGGGGTTCCTTTTTGAGGTGATGAAATGTCTTAAAATTGTGATAGTTGCACAATTCTCTGAATATTCTAAAACCATTGAACTGAACACTTTAAACGGGTGACTTGTATAATGAATTATATCTCAATAAAACTGTTTTAAAAAGATATCTGAGTATTGCAAAGTTGTATCTTCATCCTGGATTGGGATAATGAGAAACTGACACAGAGCTACAGGACCTCTTTGGAAGTTCATATAACGGCCCTAATCTGCAGTGGAAGAGCAGAAACTGAAAGAACAAACTGAAGATCTGATAGAGTTGCAGAGGTCCAGGGATGGGCCAAGGCAAGGACACTATACCAAGTTCAGGGCAAGGCAAGGACAAGCACACTATACCAAGTTCAGGGCCACTGAGAATATCTAGACTCTAAGATAAGATAGTGACATCAGGATGTATGCCCATAAGGATGTCAGTTCTGCAGACCCCACTAGATCCTCATGGATTTAGCTCTCTAAGCCCAGCATTCCCTCATAAGTGCTAGCACTTACCACATGCTGAAAGACTGCAGAGGCTTCTCCCAGACAAGGCAACAGGTGTCCCCTCAGGAGTAGCACCCACCTCCTCTCTTGGCTGCCAGGCTAATTTGGGTTGAATCCCAATATAATCAGGATGATGATATGCTAGGCTTCATAAGGGATGAAGAGATTATACATCAAACCAGCTGTAAAAAGTAGTATGTACAGGCACAAGCGAGGGTGAGTACCTCTGGGACTGGATTTTAAGGGGCTTGATCAAGTGCGTTGAGTGTAAGACTGGATAAGCAATAACTGATGTGGGGGCATTTGGAGGGAAATGGGATTTAACAGGCAAGAGCCCCAGGGGATAGAGGAAATTTGCTGTTAGATTCTATATTAGAACTCCAGAGAAAGCAATAACCAATGCTGAGTGAAGCAGAAATGTCTGAGTTGCATGCACTTGCAATATCAACTGTTCTACAATTCAATTTAATAGTAAGTAACTTCCCAAAGTTAGCGTAGACCCCACCAGTTAAGGGCCTCAGTCCCACATACTGCCCCCCACTTCAGATACCAGCCACAACCCCTCGGGTACCCAGGCTACCTACACTTCAGTCTGACTTGGTTACAAATTTGAGGATTCCCATGACCCTTTTTCAGGTTTGAGAATTCACTAGAATGACTCAGGAAAGTGTTATATGGATGATTACTGGTTTATTATAAAGGATACAAGTGAACAACCAGATGTAGAGATACATAGTGCAGCAAGGTCTGGCGAGGTCAGGGCAAGGTTTGCGTGCCCTCTTCAAGTATGCTACCCTCTCAGCACCATCGATACATTCACCAATCAGGAAGCTCCCTGAGCCTCCTTTTGGAGTTTTTGTATGGGGTCTCATTATGTGAGCGTGGTTGATTAAATCATTGACCATGTGACTGAAATCAGTCTCCAGTATCCCCTCCTCCAGCGTAGCTGTTGAGGGCAAAGGAGGCAGGGCTGGAGTTCCAACCTTCTAATCATGTGGTTGGTTCCTCCAGTGACTAGTTCTCTTCCTGAAGCTTTCTAAGCCCTCTTCCCACAATGAGTCACCTCATTAGCATAGACTCAGTTACGGTTAACGGGGTTCATGAAAACAGACATTCCTAACTCAGGAAATTCTAAGGGTTTTAGGAGTTCTGTGCCCGGAACTGGGGACGAATACAAAATATATTTTTTATACCATACCCTGACAGGTGACAGGTGAAGGAAAAAGGAGACCAAGGGAAGTATGCATGCGGGAATGGGTATTTTATGTGGGGCCAGAAGACCCAATGGAGGATTACATTAAGACCAACACAAGCATAACAAGGTTAAATTGTTAGAAGTGGAGATGGTTAAAAGAGCATGGTGTCCCTTGAGGAAAATTTGTCAGGTGAACAACAGGGGTGCTGCTTAATATCTACAACCAGAAAAAGGCAAGAATAAGGGAGTAGGAGGATGATGGCAATTGCCCCAATAAAAACTGATGATCCCTTGATAATTTTCAGATCCGGAGCCAATTACTAAAGAGGTGGAAGAGCCCTGCAATGCCATGGAAATATATACTACAATATTGTCCCATATTTCTCCAATGGACCTGATGTCATTACTTGGATGATTCTACACTGGGGAAAGTGGAATTCCTGTATGTTATTCAAGGACTATTAAACATAGGGTCTGGGCGTGCCAGGGTGGCTCAGTCGGTTAAGCATCTGCCTTCGGCTCAGGTCATGATCCCGGGGTTCCGGGATTGAGCCCCACATCGGGCTCCTGGCTCAGCGAGGAGCCTGCTTCTCCCTCTCCCTCTGCCTCTCTCCCTGCTCATGCTCTCTCTCTCTCTCTCTCTGTATCTCTGAGTCTCAGATGAATAAATAAAATCTTAAAAAATATAAAATAAAAAAAATAAACATAGGGTCTGAGTTGACATTGATAACTGGGCCCCCAAAACATTATCATAGCTAGACCATTATAGTAGGAGTTTAGGGGATCAGGTAATACATTTAAAATCTGGCTCACAGGTGCCTGGGTAGCTCAGTTGGTTAAGCGACTGGCTTCGGCTCAGGTCATGATCCTGGAGTCCCGGGATCGAGTCCCGCATCGGGCTCCCTGCTGAGCAGGGAGTCTGCTTCTCCTTCTGACCCTCCCCCCTCTCATGCTCTAGCTCATTCTCTCTCTCAAATAAATAAATAAAATATTAAAAAAATAAAATAAAATAAAATCTGGCTCACAAGGTCTGCACACTTACCAGTGGTCATTTCCCAAGTCTCTGAGTGTATGATTGGAATTAACATACGTGGCAATAGGAGTAACCCCCACATTACGTACTTGGCCTGTGGAGTAAGAGCTTTCGTAGTATAAAAATCCAAGCAGAAACCTCTGAAACTGTCTCCAACCCCTCATTTAAGAGAGTAAACCAAAACCAATATTACATCCTAGGAGAGATGCAGAGATATAGTGCTAGCACTCAGGATCTAAAGGATCCAAGGATGGTGAGCTCTATCTTATTTCTGTTTGATTCATTAGCCTGTCCCATTCAGAAACTAGAGAGATTGTGGCAAATATCTGAAGACTACTGTAAACTTAATCAAATAGTAGTTCCAGTCACAGTTGTTACTGTGGACCTCATATTGCTTCCAGAACAGATTAACAAGACCTCAGGTACATGGTATGTCACCACTGATTTGGCAAATGCATCCTTTTCTATTCCACTACTGAAAGTGAATCAGAAGTAGTTCGTATTTATATGGTATATACATACATAGTGTTCATTCATTTCATTTGCCTCAGGGTTATAATAACTCATGTATCTAGATCACTTGAACACCCCCAGAATATCTCATTGGCCTATCATATTGACACCATGCTAATCTGACACGATGAGCAGGAAGTGGCTATAATGCTTTGGGCTTGGTAAGACCACATGAATTGTCATTTCAGTGAAGTTTTGGGGGGGAATCTAATGGTCAGGGGCATGTCAGGATATTCGCTCGGGAGTGAAAGAAAAATTGCTGCATTTTGAATACCTTTTCACAAAGAAGGAAACACAGAAACTGGTAGGTCCCTTTGGCATAAATATAGCATATTTTACACCACTAATTCTCAATGAGTTGGGGGGTGAGAAAACAATTCTGCTCCTCAGGGTACGTTTGGCAATGTCTGGAGACATTTTTTTTTTTTTTTGACATGTCAAAAGCTGTACATACATAAAGATTTTTATTTATTTATTTGACAGAGAGAGACACAGCGAGAGTGGGAACACAGGCAGGGGGAGTGGGAGAGGGAGAAGCAGGCTCCCCACGGAGCAGGAAGCCCAACGTGGAACTTGATCCCAGGACCCTGGGACCATGACCTGAGCCCAAGGCAGATGCTTAACTGACTGAGCCACCCAGGTGCCCTGTTGCATCTTTCTGCATGTTGATATGATACACTGGAGGCCTAGCACCGGTCTGCTGGTAGGTGGGCTCGTTGTGCCCTGACACTCTCTATACATCCATTTGTCAGATGGGGCTCCCTGCACTCCCAAAGGACATTTCCTGCTTGCATGATGACTAGCATGGACCAGCTTTGGCCTGGGCAATTCAGTGAACTGCAACCACACCTCTTTCAATGGGTCTGAATCCCAACCTTGGGAGTCACCCTTTTGGGTGATCTTTCTTGGGTAATCTTGCACCCTAGGGTATTTGGATTTCTCTTTTTGTTATGGAACCTGGACTGGGTCACCCGATGGAAGAACCAAGTGGCACTCGGAGATCTTGGAGGATAGGAGGTTTATTTAACATTGGTGGGCTCAGAAGAGAGTGATCTCTAAAGGTCTGAGCCCCAAGCACCAAGGGGGCAATTTATACACTTCTACTTCCACATACTTCGCACTTTTGGCGCGTGTGCAAAGTGGGGCAGGGAGAAGAACCCGGATGAGTGTGCACAGGAAGCAGAGCAGGGAGAAGAACCCGGAAGAGCCCCGGGGCATGGACTGGGACTCTCTCACTGGCTCCGTCGGCCGTCTTAGGACACAGATTTTCCTTATCATTCCCCACTTTGATGCCCCTTTAAACACCTAGTTTAGAGGACATCATCTTCATCTTCTAAGGGGTGATAGTGAGTAAGGAGTAATTGGATGCCAGTGGCGCCGAGGGCAACACCTGATGCGGCCGGCAGGCTTACAATAAGACGGATGGCCGCGGGGGAGCATCGAGGGCGGCTAGGAGGTCTCCATATGAGTGGGGCATCACTCCTGGGGAGGACTGAAAGATCGGGTAAGAGACTGACAAGTGTGCATGATTGATTGTGTGGGGTGATGCAGATGTATACACCTTGATCACAAGCCAGAAAAGTGTTGTTAGGCGCACAGACCCGACTGTGGCCTGTGATGGGAGAGGAAGAGTTGCCATACAGCGGTACCAGAGCCAGAAAGGGATAATCTGAGGTCCCCGGTACTGAGGTGGGAGGTGACACTGTAGATTGGTTGAGGATGACACTTAGGTATTGGACAGGACCGGGCTTTATACAGATCCAGCAGTCAGACGCTAGGGGTGGATTTGAGTGGTTAAGCGCTTGGTGGGAGGCGTAATCATACCTAACAGTTGTGCTATAGATGCTTGCTGCGTGTGGATGGGGGACCCAGGGATGCGCCAGGGCGAGTTATTTTCTGTCTGACTCTGGGGGTTGACTGTAAGGCTTGGAGTGAACATGGACTTAATCATAAATTTGGCCATGGGGTCGGTCCCCATAGGGTGATATTGGCCCAACAGGAGAATGATTCCTGTACCCATGATGTGGCATTGGGTTCTAAGACTGAGACGGTGAGCAGTATACAGTGATTGTTAGAGCAAGAGGATGGGGTGGCGTTGCGTGCCAAGGAAATCCGGATGTCACTGCGCTGTTTGAGGTGCCACCACCTGGTGGACCATCGTTCCATTCCCAGCCAAGTCGCCACCCATGACTCACATCCCCAGGCTTGTGAGCAGAACTGAGGGCAAGGGTTTGGCTGTTGAGGCATAGGGCCCCCACAGATGTAGATATCTACCAGCCGGTAACCTGAGTGAGGGCCATGGTAGGAACGCCACCTATGAGGTTCCCAGAAGGTGTCAAAAAGCTGGCATCCATCAAAATGGAGGTTAACCTTTGGTGTGTGCCCATCCCAGGTGGAAGAAGTCAGTGGGGGCACTGGTGGGGGATTGAGGGGGATAAGCTGGAAAGTCCATTTGCCAGTAACGGTGATATGAGAGTTTGCCCCCTTGCCGGGCTGGGCAAGCTAGAGGCAGTGCGGAGGAACAGCACACCAGGTAGCGGAAGACCAGGACTGACTGGGGCCAGGAAAAAAAATGGTGAAATGCACTCAGGAGTAGACAGACAGCAGAGGGCCAGTAAAATTGGGATCTATGACCTTAGGTAGAGGGAGCCATTGTGGCTAACCCGTCAGTAGATGAAACCCGTGGACAAGTAAGTGCAGTAATACACCCTAGGGACACCCAATAAGCAATGACAATAGTAAGCCTCTGGGGGAAAGTCCAGTCAGGAGGGGCAACAGTGTAGAGTCTGACTCCCAAGATGAGGGAAATTATGCTGATGAGAGCCAGGGACCACGGTGAGCAGGTATCCATCAGTCAGTGGGGTCTTGTCGAAGGTGAAGCCGGAGTCAGTTCGTGAAGTCTGGGGGCTGGACTCCGCACTGGCGCAGCTCCTCATCTGAATGATGAGCTTTCTTCACTCTGGAGTGGTGGACCCACGGAGTGACACCTGAGACCTTGAGAGCAGTAGGGGCGGTTAGGAACAACAGTGTGGGGCCCTGTCCACTGCAGTTTGAAGGGGTCTTTCTTCCAATCTTTGACCCAAACTGAGTCCCCTGTCTGGAAGGAGTGTACCTGAGACCCCAAGGAGATTGGGGCCCTCTCAATGGTGTACTATTGTAATTTATTCAGGGTGTCCCCCCAGGGCCTGAAGCTGCTCCTGTATCCCTTTATCTCCAACCTGATGCAAGTTTCCTGGAAGGCTTCTCAAGCATGGGGGAGGCCATCCATATATTAATTCGAATGGGGAGAAACCTGATGTCCTGAGCATGCAGCGAGCATGCAGGAGAGCTAGGGGTAGCAGATCTGGCCATGGGAGGTTAATCTCCTGACAAAACTTTGCTAAGGTTCCCTTGAGGGTGCTATTCATTTGCTCTACTTTCCCTGAACTTTGGGGCAAGTAAGTGGTGTGGAGTCTCCAGGTGATGTTGAGAGATTTGGTCAAGACCTATACAATGTCTGCCACAAATGTGGGTCCATTGTCACTATGGATTGTTAATGGCAGGCCGAACTGGGGCACGATCTCCCACAAGAGGAGTTTAGCTACTTCCCGGCCTTGCTCCGTCCTGGTTGGGAAGGCTTCGACCCACCCAGAGTATGTGCATACTATTACTAGGAGATATCTGAACCCACTGCTCGGCTGCACATCTATGAAGTCTACCTCTACATCTTCGAAGTGGGTTGCTCCCATCCTCTGGACACCTGGTGGGGGCCGTGGTGCCAATCGAGCATTATTTTTAGCACATGTTATGCATCGCTCACTTGGTCCTCAGCATAGTGCTGGCAGCTGACTGATGTAGTACTGCTTCTTGAGAAGGGCCTCTAGGGGATGCCTGGGTGGCTCAGTCGGTCGAGCGTCTGCCTTCAGCTCAGGTCATGATCCCAGGGGCCTGGGATTGAGTCCCACATCAGGCTCCCTGCTCGGCGGGGAGTCTTGCTTCTCCCTCTGCTGCTCCCACTGCTTGTGCTCTCTGTCTCTCTCTCTGTCTCTCTCTCTCTGACAAATAAATAAATAAAATATTTAAAAAAAGAGAGAGAGAGAGAAGGGCCTCTAATGCAGTTTTTCCCAGATGAGTGAGTTGGTGGTATTCCTTGACTAGATGCCCTCCAGTTGCTGTTGGAACAAAGATGCGCCCTTCTGGCATCATCCACCATTCCTTTTCAGTCAGGGTGGCTCCCTCAGCCATGGCCCATTCCTTTTCCTTTTTAGTGTAACTGGGTAGAGGGACCTCTTCTGGGTGTGTTAGGGCCATGGTGAGGGAAGAGGTTCTGTCCATGTCCTCACCGGCTGCGGTCTTGGCTGCCTCATCTGCCAGATGATTTCCCCGCACTGTGGGGTTGTCTCCTTTCTGGTGCCCCTTACAGTGCAGGATTGCTACTTCCTTTGGAAGCCAGACAGGTTCGAGGACTCTCAGTATCTCTTCTTTGTTGTTGTTCTTCTTCTTTTTTAAGATTTTATTTATTTGACAGAGAGAGACACAGCGAGAGAGGAAACACAAGCAGGGGGAGCGGGAGAGGGAGAAGCAGGCTTCCTGCTGAGCAGGGAGCCTGATGTGGGGCTCGATCCCAGGACCCTGGGACCATGACCTGAGCCCAAGGCAGATGCTTAATGACTGAGCCACCCAGGTGCCCCTCTTCTTTGTTCTTGATAGCTTTTCCTGCTGCATTTAGGAGGCCCCTTTCCTTGTAGATGCCTCCATGTATATGTACAGTAGCAAAGGTGTACCGAGAGTCAGTAATAGATGTTGACTCGCTTGCCGTCACCAAGGGTAAGGGCTCAGACTAAAGCATATAATTCAGCCCATTGAGCTGACCATCCAGCTGGTAATGCCTTAGCTTCTAGGACTTCAGTGGTTGTGGTTACTGCATAACCCAGTTTCCAGGCACCCTCTTGTAGGTAACTGCTACCATCGCTGAACAGCGTGAGCTCTGGATTCTTTATGGCTTGATCCTGCAGATCTGGATGGTTCACATAGACTTCATCGGTCTCCTCAGAGCAGTCATGGTCTGATTCCCCCTCTTCCCTGGGAAGAAAGGTTGATGGATTTAATGTCCTTACTGTGTTAAGGGTGACCCACGGGTTTTGCAGAGGAGCCCTTGGTATTGTGCTACCCGAGAGCTGGAAAGGAAGCGGTGTCCCCGTGCATTCATGAGGGACCTCCCTGTTCATGTAGACCTTACTGGCAATCTCTACTAGTTGGGTGATGTTTGTCCCAGAAAAACCCTCTAGTTTCTGAAGTTTTTTTCTGATGGCTGGGGTGGCCTGAGCCATGAAGGAGGTGTTTACCATCTGTTGGCTTTCCGTTCTTTGGGGTCAAATGGAGTGTATATCCTGTAGGCTTCACATAGTCTTTCATAGTAGTCCCTGGGGGACTCCCCTGGTTGTTGAGTGACTGAGGATACCTTAGTCATGTTCATGGGTTTCTTAGCTCCTGCCCAGATTCCCCAGAGGAGGGCCTCCTGGTACCAGCAGATGTGGACCTGTCCCCCGGTTGTGGTGAAGTCCCATGCTGGGAGCTCTTTGGGTGCAGCCATATTAGCCCAGGCAGCAGGGTTGACGACTCCCACTGGTGCGTGCTCTTCCAGGTACTGCCACGCTCCTTTCATTATTCTCCTCCTTTCCTCTGTGTTAAACAGGGTGTGGAGTAACTGTTGGAAGTCTTCCCAGGTTGGCCAATGAGTCTGGAAGAGGGATTCTATGAGGTCTACCATAGCCTGTGGTTTCTCAGAGTAGGACGGGGTGTTATGTTTCCAGTTGAGGAGGTCGGTGGTGGAGAAAGGCTGATAATACACCATGGAATGGCCAAGTTGGACCTTCCTGTCTTCACCATGCCTCCCAGGTTCCCACGTCTCTCATACCGGCATTTGGAGGAAGCTTGCACCAGGCCTGGGGCAGAGCCTGGCTGCTGGTCTTGGAGAAAGTTGATCTTTTGGGCCTGGGGGTGCCAGTGGATCCTCTGGGCCTGGGGGCGCCAGTGAAACCGATGGCGGAAGAGTGTCTGGAGCTGAAGGGCCAGGTGTAGGCGGTCTTGAGGGTACGTACAGTGGGGGCAGGGTCAGTTCGTCCTCGGGATCTCCAGCTAGGATTTGTGGAGACTGGGGCTTTTGCTGATTTTCTTTAGGTCATTTGGATGAGGCAGGTAAGACCCTAGCCTGTCCCTGCCTATCGCAAGCAAATCACATCTGGGGGGAAGGGTCTGAGCAATTCCCAGCCAGGAGTCAATGTACGGAAACTGGTCAGGATGTCCTGGTTCTCCTGTTATGAGTCGTCATACTCGAAGAATCGTTGGGACATCCAATGTCCCTTCTGAAGGACACCCGACATCAAAGTTGGGCCATTCCAATTCACAAAGGGTTCTCAACTTGCTGGGGTTCATCCTGACTCCATAGTCTCCCAAAAACCCCTTCCTGAAATTTTTGATCATGGTCTTTAGAACTGTAGGTTTACTCTGCCTTGACCCCCTGGTGATGTCCCCATGTGCGGTGGCACAGAGACAGACAAGTGGGGGGGTGCCTCCTGAGATGAGGCGACCAATCAGATGCCCATCTGGCCGTGTCCCGAAGGAGCTTAGGTGAGGCTTAGCCGTAGCAGTCTCAGCATTGTGACTTATGATCTGAAACTATTCTGATGCCGCCATAGACCATATGCCATTCACCACGGAATTGCAGATAGGCCCACTCAGACTCCATAGGCTTCTGGGGACTTTAAGGGTGCCTGCCTGGGGAGTCAAAGAATCAGTCCACTTGAGCAAGCCAGATTGGACTGCACATTCACTCACACATTCACAGTCCAGAAGTTATTACATTCCCTCCCTGGGAATCCCTACCTGTGAGACCTCTAAGAGGTCTCTGGGAGGTGATCAGGCTCCCCTTCCACCCCACTGGGGGTTGGCCTGTCTGGGTCCTGGGGCCCCAGGCCTTACCAGAATCTGATGTTGGGACCAGGTCCTCACCTGCCAAGTCTCCTCGAGTCCAGCGGGAACAGCGGAGCAGGGCCAGCCCGAGGTGACCGGGGCGGGAGACTGCCAAAAATTAGGCAGGGTGCACCTTCTCCATTATGATCCCTCATTCCATCACTGCCCCGCCGTTGCCCCCAAACCGGTGGCAATAATGGGCCAGTGCCATTGGGTTCCCAGTCAGGGAACCAAATGTTACGAAACCTGGACTGGATCGCCTGACGGAAGAACCAAGCGGCACTCAGAGATCTTGGAGGATAAGTTTATTTAACGCTGGAAGGCTCAGAGGAGAGTGATCTCCCATGGTCTGAGCCCCGAGCAAAACAAAGGGGGCAATATATACACTTCTGCTTCCGCATACTTGGCACTTTTGGTGCATGTGTGAAGCGGGGCAGGGAGAAGAACCTGGATTGGTGCGAGTGGGAAGCAGAGCAGAGAGAGGAACCTGGAAGAGCCCCGGGGCAAGGACTGGGACTCTCTTGCTGGCTCAGTCAGCCATCTTAGGACACAGATTTTCCTTATCATTTTCACATTTATATTTGATCTACTGTTATAGTTAAGAAAATTTTTAAAAGATTGATTTATTTATTTGTCAGAGGGAGAGGCAGAGAGGTGGGCAGAGGGAGATGCGGGCTCCCCACTGAGCAAGGAGCCTGACGAGTGACTCGATCCCAGGACCCTGGGATCATGACTTGAGCCCAAGGCAGACACTTAAACAACTGAGCCCCCAGGCATCCCAATAATTTTTTATATTAAACTTTCCCTGTTCAAATTACTAAATGGTTTCTCTCCTGATTGGACCCTCACTGATACATTATCCCTTCTTTCTGGAATATGCTTCTCCCCCTCTCACTGGCTAACCCCTAATCATTCTTTAAGTTTTAGCTTTGATATTGCTTCTTCCTGTGCATCATTCCCTGACTCACTACGCTCACCTTTACATGATTCCATAGGCCCTTTAGTGCTCACCCTAAGTGTGGCACTAAATATAAAACTCGCCTCACTCCGTGAACACTGGAATGTCATGTTTGTTATTTTCTCACTGACTCTCAATGCCAGAATAAAGAAAGTTTTCAGTACATGTTTCTGTTTTAACTTTATGGTCCCCTTGATATGGTTCTCCCAGGTCAGGGATCTCCAGTAGACACTGGCAGATCATCCTCAACACACTTGAGCCCTCATATTCTTTTTTTTAAAGATCATGGTTTAATTACAATATAGTTTTAGTTTTCCTCAGTAGATCCAGGGAAATGCAAATGGAGACAGGTCCAAAAAAATGAATGAACCAGTTATGGAAAAGTGTTTGATGAATTTCTTGGTAACTCTTAAAAGGAGAAAACATTTGTGACAGCCCTGAACTGGAATTGGAAAACCTGAGCTAAGGGATTTGTTAAAGCATTCATATCTCAGCTGTTTTTCATCATAAAACAAATATTACTCTAACACATTATTAATTCCATTAGTATAACTGAAATGAGTATGCGGCAAAACTGAACCGGGGCATATTTGAGCTTTAGATGGGGATGGGAGTTCTAATCAAGAACTTTCTAGAGGATGTGTGTTCTAGATCTGAAATTAGTTTCCGCAGAAGTCTGGGAATCAGAAATCTTAGGTTTCAGTTGATTGTGAGAAACTCTGGGGGACCCACATAGCATCTGACCAAGGAACACAGAAGCTCAGAATTGACCTACCATATACTCTTTGAGTAATTTGATCTATAGAAAAACACTAGAGTCAACCAAATTCTACAGCTTACCTGGAGTCCTGGTGTGGGGTTCCTATCTCCTTATAGCCTGCTAATGTCTTTGACTCTCATTCCAGGTTGCATTAGGAAATGTCAGAGTCTTATGTTCAAATGTCACTACAGAGAACCTTTACTGGTCTCATAAGTCACCCTGGGGAATTCTGAGGAGACAAGTAAGAGACAAAAGATAATTTTCTAGCTGGAACCTGTAGGAGACAATTGCTTGTTGATCATAGTTGAAACCATTCACACACACCAAAATGATTTTGTCTAGCTAAGCTGGATAAGCCTGAGAAATTTTTTGTTGTTGTTTTTGTTTCTTTGTTTTTGTTCATTGCTCTTTCACCAATGAAGACACCCATCCTGGAACTATTCACCTCCTCAGCAGGGACCTTAGTGCTCTCCAGAGATCTGTAGGTTATTTCAGCAGCAATTTTGGCTGAAGATGCAGACCCTTGGTTTCTGAGTTGCTAGTTCCAAGCAACTTATTGTCAAATCATTCAACCTACAGACGTAAAATGGCATTAAAGGGCTTCTGAAGAATAAGTACCTAAATTTATATCTATGTATTTGCCTTGCCGTAAAAATAGACACCAAACTATCAAATTATGCAGTGCATCTTGTGCAACAGTGGTTTCTGTCAGTTTTTATTTCAGTTAATACTTTTTTTTAATTTTTATTTTTTAAGTAAGCTCCATGCCCAACATGAGGCTTAAACTCATAACCCCAAGATCAAGAGTTGCATGCTCTACCAACTGAGCCAGCCAAGGGCTCTTACTTTGGTTAATTCTTAAAATCATTAACAAATGTAATAGGAATCTGGTAAGTTTTGGGTTAGCTGGTTTTGTTAGCTGTTGTCATGGGTCTGCTCCTGTTCCTTTCTGTCTGCTTCACCCACAATATCAGGTATAATCCAGTTGTAATTACTGGATCAAGTAACACATTAAAAGGAGTTTCTGTAGACACTCAGTATACAGCCTATATGTATATATAAGCCACACAGCCCACCTTGTTTGCATTTTACTTGTTTTTTTTTCAACTGCATCATACCATTCTTCAATATTAGATCTTTCTGATGAAATCTTTACCATCCACTTTGTGCCTTCCCTAAGTACCTGCCAGAAACTTCCAACTTCTTCTTTTTTTTAATTTAATTTTATTGTGATGTTAATCACCATACATTACATCATTAGTTTTTGATGTAGTGTTCCATGATTCATTGTTTGTGCATAACACCCAGTGCTCCATGCAGAAAGTGCCCTCTTTAATATCCATCACCAGGCTAACCCATCCTCCCACCCCCCCCTCCCCTCTAGAACCCTCAGTTTGTTTTTCAGAGTCCATCGTCTCTCATGGTTTGTCTCCTCCTCCTATTTCCCCCTTCATTTTTCCCTTCCTAATATCTTCTTCTTTTTTTCTTAACATATAATGTATTATTTGTTTCAGAGATACAGGTCTGTGATTCATCAGTCTTACACAATTCACAGCGCTCACCATAGCACATACCCTCCCCAATGTCTATCACCCAGCCACCCCATCCCTCCCACCCCCCACCACTCCAGCAACCCTCAGTTTGTTTCCTGAGATTAAGAATTCCTCATATCAGGGAGATCATATGATACATGTCTTTCTCTGCTTGACTTATTTCGCTTAGTGTAATATCCTCTAGTTCCATCCATGTCATTGCAAATGGCAAGATTTTGCTCATTTTGAAGGCTGCATAATATTCCATTGTATATATATATATGCCACACCTTCTTTATCCATCCATCTGTTGATGGACATCTTGACTCTCTCCATAGTTTGGCTATTGTGGACATTGCTGCTATAAATATTGGGTTGCACGTACGACTTTGGATCCCTACATTTGTATCCTTGGGGTAAATACCCAGTAGTGCAATTGCTAGGTTGTACCGTAGCTCTATTTTCAAGTTTTTGAGGAAACTCCATACTGTTTTCCAGAGTAGAAACTACCAGCTTCTGTTAACAAAACTGAAGCTTAAGTTCTTCACTCTGTTGCCAAATAAATACACAGATATCAAAACAATAACCATTTACAAATTATAATGGAACAATACACCATAACAGTAGAAAAATGAAAAAGCCCAGATATAAATATATCAAGAAGTATGCAAGAAAAAGAAGTATGCAGGATTTATATAAGGAAAAAGACTACCAGAAGCTTATGAAAGACATAACATGTATCTAGATACACTGAAATTGAAAGACATAACTTAAATTGAAAGACATAACTATTCATGTTTGATTCTGTTAAAATTAATTCTTTTACTGTAATTACAAATTCTCACTGTGAATTCTTTTTAATTTAGCATAGTGATTAAAAATTCATCTCAAATAATGTAGAGGTAAATATTGCCAAGAGAATACTGAAAGAGGAGATTAAGAAGGGGAACTACGGACCTGTAATGGATTAAACATAGTTTATAAAGAAGTTAAAATAGTAGAGTACGGATACAAGAAGACTACTAGTCATTTGTACAGAACGTAAAACCCAGAAACAGAAAAAAACATAACTGAGAATTTAATTAACGATGAAGTGGCATTTTAAACTAGGTGAGAAAAGATGGATTAGTTATGACAAGCAAATAACTATTTTTTAAAAAGTTCTTAGATGTTGGGGCACCTGTGTGGCTCAGTGGATTAAGCGTCTGATCTTAATTTCAGGTCCGGTTATTATGTCAGGGTCCTGAGATCAATCGCCACCCCTCCGCGCTCGGGGTGGAGCCTGCTTCAGAGTCTCCTCTCTCCCTCTCCCGCTGTCCCTCCCCCCATTATTGCCCCCCATTCTCTCTCAAAACCAAACCAAACCAAACCTTAAATGTTGCACCATGCTCCAAAATAAATCTTGGCTTGCTTAAAGATTGGGAAATAAGAGCAAAAAAAAAAAAAAAAAAGAAAAAAAAAGAAAGAAATAAATAAAGAAAGAAATAAATAAATAAAGAAATAAAGAAAAGAAAATGTAAATGTAAATGTAAGGCTGGGACAAATGGGAGGATCAAGAGGCATGCAGAAATACCTTTTCATTTCATCCGGAGAACGTGCATAGTTTTCCTCTCATAAGTTTGCACTTGATGATACACATTGCTGAAGTCTCTGACCATGAAAACAGATTTCTTTTTTTTTTTTACGATTTTATTTACTAGAGAGAGAGAACAAGCAGGAGGAGCATCAGGCAGAAGCAGAGGGAGAAGTAGGCTTCCTGCTGAGCCTGGAACCCAAACTGGGGCTCGATTCCAGGACCCCGGGATCATGCCCCGGGGAAGGCAGATGCCCAACCACCTGAGTCACCCAGGAGCACCTGAAAACAGCTTTCTGTTGCAGCATCTGCTCAATTGGCATGGAGACCGGCTGGGGTCCAGAGGGATATGGAAGAGGAATAAACTGAGGGAGAGCTTTTTTTAGGGAAGTTTTCTGGGGGACGAGGCATTCAGCATCCTGAAGTTTCATGCACTCTAGCCCCAGTAGGATACGAAGAGTGGTTTTCCACACCGGCGAGTCTAACTTCTGCAGATGTTCGGGAAAGCTCAGCCAACTCCCGCCAACGTTTGAAGGGGAACCCACCCCGGCTCACAAGCAAACGCTGAGATTCGAGAGACTGGGACCTCGCACATGCGCTTGGGGCACCCTTGGCCGCCGGCCCTTTGTGCGCAGGCGCAGCGACGCGGCTTTGTGAGGTGCCTGAGCGCACTTGTGTTTGGCTTCCTTGCTTGTTTACGGTTGGCAAACCGCGGAGTTTCGCTAGTGTGATGTAGTGGCGAGGCGGGTTTGGCTTATCTCTGGCGCTAGTGTTGGGCTCTAGAGGTGGTGAAAAGCCGAGGGGAAGGTGAAGTGTTTGTGAAGCCTCCAGGCTTTGCGATGGAGAAGTTTTTTAGCTTCCAGGATAAGAAGGGCGGGTCGTCCCTTCCAGTCACCAGCTCGCTGAGGGACGGCTCGGGCATCCCGTGTGGGAAGAGAATTGGAACCAGCAGCTCCGGGTGGGGGTACAACATCCGAGACAAAGATCTCAAAAAGATCCACAAAGTTGCCATCATGGGCAACGTAAGGAAACTGCAGAAGGTTCTCACTTTCGGGAAACAAGGCGTGAACGAAAGAGACAAGATGAACAGGTAATAGGGACTTGGAGGCCGGCTGCCCGAGACGGCGGGGAGGAGGTGGGGCGGACCGGGAGAAGCGCGCACCTTCCCGGGCTCCGCCTGTGGAACCGAGCCCTCCTGTCACCTAGGGCGCTTTGCGGTCTTCCCTCCTGAGGCCCCGCAGCAGGGGTCCAGCGCCCAGGTCCGCTGAGCATCAAAACGAAATCTTCAGCTGCCTTTGGACCCACTCATAATTCCCCGTATAGACCACTGTACAGACAGGTGTTTTTTTTTTTAAGATTTTATGTATTTATTTGACAGAGAGAGACAGCTAGAGAGACAGGGGTAGAGGGAGAGGCAGGCTCCCGGCTGAGCAGGGAGCCCGATGCGGGGCTCGATCCCAGGACCCTGGGAACGTGACCTGAGCTGAAGGCAAGCACTTAACTGAGCCACCCAGGTGCCCCTCTTACTTTCTATTTAAAAAGAATTTGGGAGTGCAGGTGGGGATTGGTATCTTCTGACAACGTTTAGCCTCTTCAGAAGTAAAGGGGATATTTTTTATGTGTACTTGTAGATTTTATTCATACATTAAATATATACTTGTTTTTTGTTGTGTGTAGCTTTATTACGTATAAATGATTATAGATTAATCATTTTATTTTAGTTACATCGTTATGAAAATAATAAAAATGATAATATAAAGGTTTATAAAATTTTAGTTGTGTCCTTATGAAAAAAATAAAAAATAGGAAATATAAATGATTGTTGCAATTTCAAATGTATTGCTTTACTTTATAAAAGTTTTCTTTAAAAATACTGAACTCTCTGGGATGCCTGGGTGGCATAATCGGTTGAGCATCAGAGTCTTGATTTCGGCGTGGATCGTGATCTCGGGGTTGTGGGGTTGAGCCCCATGTCGGGCTCCATGCTTGGTGGGGAGACTGCTTGAGATTCTCTCCCTCTCCCTCTGCCCTTCCCCCCGCTTGTGCATACTCTTTCTCTAAAATAAATAAATCTTTAAAAATAACTGAACTCTCCAACTGTATCTACTCTTTCAATCCATTTATTTATCAAATAGAATCTGAACACGTTATGTAGGAGACATACTCTACCCAGAATCTTTTCATTCTTAAAGACTTCATGTTGTCCAGTATTAGTAAGATGAGAAATTCTATTTATTTTATTTTATTTTGTTTATTTAAAAGATTTTACTTTTAAGTAATCTGTATACCCAACATGGGGCTCGAATTTATATCATTGAGACTAAGGTTGCATGTTCTACTGATTGAGCCAGCTAGATACTACTAAGATGAGAAATTTTATTTTATTTTTTTAATTTTAAGAAAAGATTGATTTATTTGGAAGAGAGAGGGAGAGAGAGGATCTCAAGCTGACTCCATGCTGAGCACGGAGCCATGGGGCTCGATCTCAGGATCTTGAGATCATGACCTGAGCCAAAACCAAGAGTTGGACACTCAACCAACTAGCCACCGAGGTGCCCCTAAGATGAGCAATTTTAAATTGCAGTATTAGGACTTAATCTCAGTTAAGGCTTTTCCTCCTTCCTTTCAAACGAAAATATTTCTTGAAGATAGGAAATTGTAAAAGTTAACCTTTACCTGCCCTTTTGAAATTTATAATAGTATTAAATACTAATATTGATAATTGGTAGTACTTGATTTTCATGTGACTTATAAATCTAAATATTTAATAAAATGAGCTGTCCCTGTTTATTTAAATCCTGAGTTTCCTTTGGCTTAAAGTTTCTTGAAAATCAGGGTAAAAATTACTTAAAACACATGCTCCGTTATTTTAGTCCTCTTTTCCCATAATGCTTTCAAGAACTAAAATTTATTTAAATGCCAGGTATATGACTAGAACTGCAGTAGACCTGTTGTGTATATCATTATTTCATTTAATGTAAGGCACCATAGATTGTCTGATGCCCCAGTAGTTTCTGTATCAATAAGAAATTTTTAAAAATTCTGCCAATTATAGTTGTAAGACATTTTGAATTATAAATTGCATTCCGGTGTCAGAGATATTAAAAGGTGACAAAATGAGCATCTTAGAATCACTGAAATGTAGTATTCTTGAAAATCCTTAAAACAAATCTACAAAGTAGGCATAATCGTATCACTTTACCTAATTGGATGTTGTCTTTGTAAAATAGTAGTAATAGTAATAGTTATAATAATATTATGTAACAAACTTTGCATAGATCCTCATTTAAGCATCAGGCCGAGGTCTTGTGAGATAACTACTCTTTATTTTATTTATTAGTATTATTTTTTAGTCATCTCTGTACCCAACACGGGGCTCGAATTCATGACCCTCAAGATCAAGAGTCACATGATCTTCAAACTGAGCTGGGCAGGGGACCCGAGATAACTATTTCTATCCCCATTTTGTTGATGAGGAAATTGAGGATAAGGCTGAGTAAGTGATAACTGTTAAGTGACAGAGTTGAAGTAGGATTCAAACCCAAGTTAAGCTGAATCCTGAGGTCATGCTCTACCTAATCAGATAGGCTGCTCTTTATTAGTGTGGTGAATAATCACTAATAAATATTGTACTTTCTTCAAAAGAAAACTAAATCTTTGTTTTGGAGTCATAGGAATAAGGTGCTATTTAACGTTTACAATCACATGAATTCATTGCATGTTTTGAAATAGTGCACTATAATTTCCTAAAATGTTCTTTCACTTTCATAGGACTGCTCTCCATTTGGCCTGTGCCAGTGGCCATCCAGATGTCGTTGCTCTCCTAGTGGAGAGGAAATGCCAGCTTAACTTCTTTGATGGAGATTACAGGACTGCTCTGATGAAGGTATGTGGTAGCAGCTGTGTCTGCCTGAGATGGATTTGATTTAATTACTTAGAATGAAAATTTATTGCATTTAAGCATAACTAATTGGTGAAACCTGTGGCACGTTTACTTTAAATTTCCAGAATTTACACTCTGTTTCTTGGTGTAATACTGACAGGCTGTACAATGCCAGAACGAGAGATGTGTGAGTATTCTTCTAGAACATGGTGCTGATCCAAATCTTGTGGACATTGCTGGCAATAATTCTCTCCACTATGCTGCCGTTGGTTCAAATACATTAGTAGCAGAGAAGCTTTTACACCATGCAAATATTGAAGCGAGAAGCAAGGTACAGATCAACTGTATAAAGTATTTGAAATAATATATATAATAATAATAATATATATGTATATATAATTTTTTTTAGGCACAAAACATCTTTTTTTTTATGTTCAAACTGTGGTTTAATGTGTATAATCCACCTATATATTTTTAAAAAACATAGAATTACACCAGAGATGATATTTTGTAACCTGTTTTTTCATTAATATCACAGGAGGGTTCCCTATGATATTAAATATTCTTCCACAATTTTAATTTTAATGGACATACATCATTCAATCACATAAATATACAGAAATATCTCTTACTCCCCCTCCTCCCACCAAATTATATATGAGTGTATCTTATCGTAGCCTTATAAAACCAAGTATAACAATTTAAAAAAATCTTTGATAATGTGAACGGTAAAACTTAGAGTGGCTGGACATTTTTCTTGCATTTATTGACCAATCGTGTTTCCCTTTTTGAGGATGTGACTAGAATGCGTATGAAAGAGGCTCTTGGCTCAAGGTGAGTTGGGCAGAGGGGTTGGGTCCTTCTACCTCCAGCTTCTTGATTACACAGCAGCTACACAGGGAGCTCATGGGTCCAGAAGAGCCTGTTTTTTGTTGTTGTTGTTTTGTTTTTTCCTCCCCACAGGGAGATACAGATGCCTTGTTCTTGAATACCATGTGCAAAAGCTTTTGATCACCTTCATCCATTTCACCCACCTTGGGGGGTAGGCTGTGGTGGAGTGGTCTGTCAAGTTCTTACTCAGTAGTCGTCAGAGGTCCAGGCTGTAAGCCTTGGCTCAGTCGCCTAGGTGCCGTCTTTCAACAACCACTCCAGCTTCTTTCTCTGGTTAAATCCAGATTCCGGGTCTCGGTGCGGAGATTTTGACTTAGCTGGCCAGGAGTGGAAGGATATCCGGAGTCTGGGTTTCTAACCAGTGTGATTCTGGTTTCTAATCCGCTGATTCGGATCATCTGGGAGATTTAGACATTCAGAGTTGGGAAGCAACTTTCTGTTTCCGGGTCCCGGGGAGAGGCCCAGCTCTTGAGGATCCTAGCCACAAAACATCTTATTTATGTATTTATTTATATGTGTAATAAATACATATACCGAATTCTATACATCAGGTCCTGTCGTCATGGAAACAACTCCAAAGCCAGGGCAGGGAGGGCTAGAGAAAGGTGATGCCCATGAAGAGGGCAAAGTTCCGTCCCCCAGCCACCCTTCCGCCCCGGAAAGAGAATCTTCCCATTAGCGCTTGGGAGTGAATGGTGGGCTCAGAGCCCACAAAGGATTGAAGGCCTAGAGGGGAGTGGAGGTGATGGACGCTGGGTGCTGTGCAGGGGCTTAGGAAATGGGTGCTGCTGGGAATGGGTGGGAGACTCTGACCCAGTGGGGTAACTTGGGTGAGTGCAAGTGGGAGGAGAAAGCAGCAGGTTGCAGGCCAGTGCCGCACTGGGCACTGGCTTGATTTACTTGACCAAGGATGAAGAAGAAAACCTCGAGGAGCAGTACACCCTCATAGGGAGCCCGGCCAAGGCTGAGCGGCTCCTGGGAGTCCAGTCGAGTCGAGCGAGTCGAGGACAGGAACCTGAGCTGAACTGGGCTTTGGGGCAGAGCACGGAGTCCCTTGGGGCGTCCCATTCCCAGCCGCTGTCAGTGCGAGGACGTTCAAGTCGGCCAGCTCCCGGGTCGGAAAATCAGTTGTCGGAGAGATCCCTCTGCCACACCAACTGCCTAGAGGCGCCCCTCTCCCGCGCCTTCGGAAGGCTGAGGTGGGAGATGGGCTGGCACCCTAGACCTTCCTGCTGGCACCCATGCTGCTGACGGCCGCTCTGGGCACTGGCTCAATTTACTAGACCAAGGATGAAGAAGAAAACCTCGAGGAGCAGTACACCCCCAAAGGGAGCCCAGCCAAGGCTGAGCGGCTCTTGGGAGTCGAGTCGAGTCAAGGACGGGAACCCGAGCTAAACTGGGCTTGGGGCGGAGCACGCAGTCCCTTGGGGCATCCCATTCCCAGCTGCTGTCAGTGCGGGGACGTTCAAGTTCGCCGGCTCCCCGGATCAGAAAATCAGTGCAGTTTGGTAGGTCGAGAGACCTCGCTGCCATACCGACTGCCTAGAGGCGCCCCTCTCCCATGCCTTCGGAAGGCTGGGGTGAGAGGTGGGCTCGCACCCCTGGATCTTCCTGCTGGCGCCCATGCTGCTGACGGCTGCTCTGGGCACTGGCTCAAGGATGAAGAAGAAAACCTGGAGGAGCAGTACACCCCCATAGGGAGCCTGGGCAAGGCTGAGCGGCACTTTGTGCAGGGACATTTCACCGCCAACAACTCTTACCACTTCTGTCTCCAGGAAGAGCACCGAAGTCAATTTTGCTTGTATTCTGGCAGTCTCCAACACGGCCTCACTGCTGGAACAAGAAATCCTAGAGGAAATTGGTAAACTGGACGACGTGGTACAGGATCTGTATGTGACAGAGGAAAACGGAACCCAGATCCGCTACAGTCAGGTGTGCGCTAAGAACCAGGGCCTCTGCGTGCCCTCCAACCCACTCCTGGCTGCCTGGCAGATGAACAAGAATCTCGACCTGAGACACATCACCTTCCCAATCTTCAACCAAACAGGTCAGCCCATCTACCTGGCCGGCACCATTGGAGGAACCCTTTCAGGCAAGAGGACGGGAAGGAACCAGTTACTCGTGAAGGCCAAAGCCATGCGGCTTCTGTACTACCTGAAGACTGAGGATGGAGAGATCAACGAGCTTAGCAAGATGTGGTTGATCCATTTCCTGGACGAATTTAGCAACATCGAAATGAGTCTAGCCCTAAAGAAGATCCAGGTCCCTGGTGGCTGGGCTTGATAGGGAGGCCAGGAGAAGGTGGGAGGAATAAGGACACTCCTTCCAAGGATCATAGCAGTAGCACTCCCTGATTATTTGAGGGAGTCCTTGGCTTGAAGCTGGGAGTGCTCTACTCTATTTGGTACTTAATCCAGAGTCCTTAATCTCACACATCAAAGATGCCACAAATCTTAAATCCTTAGTAATGTTCTGGTGGAAAACACAAATCCTACATCCTCAAGGTAGGTCTGTTCCATACAGACATTGACCATCAGGTTTCCTAGTCAAATGACTTTGAAATTCCTACTTTTAGTTAAAGGCTCTGCTGTTTGGGGGAGCCCCCTAAATCTTGTTTGGAGTTCACTGAAATAAAAAAAAAAATTAAAAAAAACAACAACAACAAACCTTTAAGCACAAGTTCCATGCTGTTTTTGAAAAGAGAACTAGCTTAGCATTTTCCAACTAAGTGATCGCATAGTACCAGGCACATGCTAAGTACTCTGTAACGTTGGGCCAGCAAGCCTACTAGTACTTGTGAATAAGCCTGGTCAAAGTGAGTCAACTACTGGAAAAAGCCTTTGGATGCTAGATCTTTCTGAAATATCAATGCAATTAAAATAGTAAAAGACAACAACCTAATAAAATTTAGAAAAAGTGACACATTTCTGTGGCTGTTAATGACTTCATGGTCTTATAGAGAACTCAGATTTTGTATAGTCAGGAGTGTCAAACTTCGGGTTTTTGCAAGAAACTTTGGAAAGCATGGCAGGGATTTGCGGGAAGAAGCAAATCTATGCTGCCTTCTTTATTCTAAAGTCATAGTTGCTCACATATTTTGATCTTTTACTAAATTTTAATATGTTGTTTCAATGAATAAGCTATAGTGTTTCGGTAGTGTTTGTAACACACACAGATATTGGAGTGAAAAGTTATTTACTTGGGTATATTTTTGTGGCAGGCAGTCTATTTCACATCACTTTCCAGACAACTGGAATTTGAAGCTACTTCTATGACCGTGATCCCTTTGTTGCACTTGGCATACCTGCTAATCATATTATTTGCAATCACATCATGGTACAGGTAAAACAGCCTTACTGGTTGTTTAACTCTTTTTAAAAATTATTTGCGTGCGATGAAATACATATAAAAGATATAAAATATATCATTTCAATCATTTTTCAGTGTACTATTCACTGGCATTAATCAGATTCACACTGTCAACCGTTGAATTAGATTCAACGTGCAACCGTCACAACTATCTGTTTCTAAATATTTTCCATTACCCCAAACAGACTTTGTATAAGCATTAGGCAGTAATCCTCCACGGCCCCAGTCCCAGTTAACCTTCATCTACTCTCTATCCCTATGAATTTGCCTAGAGATTTCATATAAGTGGAATCATACAATATCTGTTCTTTTGTAACTGGCTCATTTCACTTAGCACAATGTTTTCAAGGTTCAGCTATGACGTGGCATGCATCAAAACTTCATTCCTTTTTATGACTGACTAATATTTCATCGTGTATAAACAGCACTGTTTATCCACTTATCTGTTGATGGGCACTTGGAATGTTTCCACCTTTTGGCTATTGTAAATAATGCTGGTGGACAAATTTTTTTTGAGCTCCTGTTTTCAATTCCTTTCAGTATATACCTAAGAGTTGAATTGGTGAGTTGTATAATTCTTTGAAGAACAGCCAAACTGCTTACCACAGAGGCTACCCCATTTTATATCCTACCAGCAATGTATAAGGGTTCCAATTTCTGCACATCCTCACCAAAATTTGTTTCTTTTTGTTTTATTGATTATAGCCATCTTAGTAGTGGCAAAGTGTGGCTTGATTTACAATTCCCTAATTACTGATGATGTTCAGTATCTTTTCATGTGCTTATTGGCCATCTGCCTATCTTCTTTGGAGAGATGTCTATGCAAGTCCTTTGCCCATTTTTTAATTGGGTTGTCTTTTGGTTGTTGAGTCCTGTTGTTAATGAGTACTTTGTGTATTTTGGATATTAAACCCTTATCAGATATATGATTTGTAGGGGTACGTGGGTGGCTCAGTTGGTTGAGCGTCCCAATTCTTGGTTTCAGTTCAGCTCATGATCTCAAGGTTGTGAGATAGAGCCCCTCGTCAGGCTCAGTGCTGGGTGTGGAGCCTACTTAAGATTTTCTCTCGACCCCCCCTCTGCCCCTCTCCCCTGCTCACGCTCTTGCTATCTCTTTCTCAAAAAAAAAAAAAAAAGATACATGATTTGTAAATATTTCCTCTCACTTCCATGTACTGTCTCTTCACTTTTTTGATAATGGCTTTAATGCACAGGAGTTTTTAATTTTGATGAAATCCAATTTATCTTTTATCATTTTCTTTCTGCTACTTATGCTTTTGGTGTTACATCTATGAATGCATTGACAAGTCCAAGGTCATGCACATTTTCCCTGTGTTTCCTTCTAAGAGTTTCATGGTTTTAGCTCTTAGATTTTAGTTGTTGAGCAGCTTTTAGTTCATTTTTGTATATGGTGTGAGGTCATTCTGCTCACATATGGAATTCATTCTTGCACATATGAAAATCCAGTTGTCCAAGTACCATGTGTTGAAGAGACTGTTCTTTCCAAGTTGGTTGGATTTGGCATCCTTGTCAAAAATCAATTGGCTGTAGATGTATGGGTTTATTTCTGGACTCTCAATTCTATTCCATTAGCCTACCAGTCTGTTGATTTGCCAGTACCACACTGTTTCGACCGCTGTAGCTTTGTTGTGGAAATCACAGTCCTCCAGTTCTTTTCTTCTTTTTCATGATTAGTTTGGATTATCCAGGGAGCCTTGCAATTCCATATGAATTTGAGGGTTGGGTTTTCCATTTCTTAAGGAAAAAGGCCAATTGGAATTTTGTAAGATTGTGTTGAATCTATAAATGTCAATCACACCTAAATGTTTTTAGGTGTGTTTTAGGTGTGATTGACATTTTAAAAATACTGTCCTCCTCCCCATGAACTAAGGATTTCTTTCCATTAATTTAGGTCTTCTTTTTACCAAATTTTTGTATTTTTAGTCTTTCACTTCCTTGTTTAAATTTATTTCTAAATATTTTATTATTTTAGACACTATTTAAATGGAATAGCTTTCTTCATTTCATTTTTGGATTGTTGATTGCACACAAATAGAAACACAACTGATTTTTGTGTGTTCATCTTGTATCTTGCAGCTTTGCTCAATCTGTTTATTAACTCTATTAGTTTTATTGTGGATAATTTGGAATTTTCAGATATAGAATCATGTGATCATGTAAAAAGGAATAGTTACCTTCTTCATTTCCAGTTTGAATTCCTTTTATTTCTATTTCTTATCTCATTGCTCTGGCTAGCACTTCTACTTCAGTGTTGAATGCCATTGGTGAAAATGGGCACCTTTATCTTGTTCCCGACTTTAGAGGGAACTCTTTTAGTCTTTCACTATTGAGTATAATGTTAGCTCTGCAGTTTTCATAAATGCCCCTATCATTTTGAGGAAGTTCATTTCTATTCCTTGTTTCTTGAGTTTTTTTTTTTTATCATAAATGGGTATTAGATCTTGTCAAATGCCTTTTCTGCATCTATTGAGATGATCATGTGCTTTTTATCCTTTGCTTTATTAGTGTGGTGTATTACATTGACTGATTTTCCCATGTTGAACCACTTGCATTGCTGGGATAAATCCCACTTGGTCATGATGTATAATCCTCTTAATGTTCTGCAAGGTCCCTAAAATAGCAGTTAAAAGTTAATATACAGAAAGATGTCACTATGTGATCAAATATGCAAGAGATGGAGTTTCCCAGAGTTTATAACACAGAACAGTAACCACCACAGGCTCTTCCTCCAGGGCCTTCTTCCCTGTGTGTCAGTTTGACTCCTTTATTCTGGTTCTCACTTTCCCACAGTCCAGGCGTCTGAATGATCTTTTCAACAAGTTCCTCAAAGGCACACTGTACACCATCACAGGTTTTTGCACTTCCCTCTGAAATTCAAGAAAAAAATGTCAGAGTCTATTCTTTTCTGGTCATATTCCAATGTTTTCCTGGGAAATTATTATGGCATAAATATCAGCCGGCAGTATATGCAGAGGCAAATGAGCAGTTTCTCTTCAGAGGTTTAATATTTGTGAATTTCCCCCAACTCTCAAAGCTGAGCTATTCAAATTCTATCCAGAAGAAAAGGGGCATATAAAGCCCAGGGTTTTGTGATAGAATTGTACACTGTAAAGCCCTACTCAAATATGATGCCAAAGTTCCTTCTTAATTTTTCAGTTAGTTCTTAAAATCAACCCCCCAAACAGATTATTCCCATTTCAGAATAAGGAAATTCAGGCTCCAAGCTCAACAGTCGGGCTGTTCTGTGCCTGCAACCAAGCAGCTAGAGGTGACTGGATAAATGATATACAACCATGGACACTGGTCTCCTTTGGCATTTATGCTCCCCATGAAACGCATGTGGACATTGAGCCCTGCTCCGCAAATCCTACCTTTCACTAGTAATTACCTTTTTCACTATCTGAGTTGACTCACTTATTCCTTTATCAGAAAACTCCTCTATCTCAGCTCATGACCTAACTTTATGCTGAGATAAATAGAAACGATCTGACAGGAGCACTGATCATCCCACCGAGAGAGTCACCAACCTGTCTGCATTTGTGACCTTAGGCTCTGCCTTCACTCCTGTGACAGTGGATGAACTGTCCCTGCTGCTATCTAGGAGCATCCCCTTTTCTACTTCTCGGATCCCATCCCTTCTCCTTCACTGAAGAATCATGTGCCCTCACTACTGGATCATATCAGTCAGCTTTAAAAAGCCTGCCAAAATTCCTGTCCATCTTACTATCCAACCAAGTACCCAACCACCCTGCCTTCCAGCCCACACACTCTTCTAGAAGGCACCCGGGTTCTCTCTTCTCTTTCAAAGCAAAATTGTCATCAAGCCTTACCTATGTAAGCCGTTTCCACTTCCTTATTTCACATTTTTTCTTCAGACTCTAACTGATCTTTGAACAACACCAGTGTGAACTGTGCAGTTCCACTTACACATGGATTTTTTTCAGTAAACACAGGACAGTACCGTAAAGGTATTTGTCTTCCTTATTTTAATAACATTTTCTTTTCTCTAGCTTTACTGTAAGAATACAGTATGTAATACACGCAACATACACAACATGTGTTAACTGACTTTATCAGTAAGACTTCAGGTCAATAGGCAATTAGCAGTTCAGTTTTGGGGGAGTCAAAAGTTACACGCAGATTTCCGACTTGCAGATGGGGGTGTGTGTCTGGACCCCTAACCCCACATTGTTCAAGGATCAACTGTACTCTAACTAGGTTTTTGTTCTCACCACTCCGTGGAAACTTTTCTTTTTTTTTTTTTTTTTTAAGATTTTATTTATTTATTTAACAGAGAGAGACACAGCGAGAGAGGGAACACAAGCAGGGGGAGTGGGAGAGGGAGAAGCAGGCTTCCCGCCGAGCAGGGAGCCCGATGCGGGGCTCGATCCCAGGACCCTGGGATCATGACCTGAGCCGAAGGCAGATGCTTAATGACTGAGCCACCCAGGTGCCCCGAGTATCGCAATCTTTGAACCTAGCTGAGAACTGGATAATCATGGCCCTTCCCTGAACTTTGTCCTCCAACCCTTCTAGGGGTTTTATAAATCCCTTAGTGTTGGAAATATCTAGAATGATTTCTCTTTTCCCTACAAATGAACAAAATAATATTTAAAAAGTTCTAAAGACAAATGGCAGCCCATGTAAAGTTAGTATATCTTTGGTTGGAAGTTACAGAAAACAAAACCCGAGGTAGCATAAGAAAGAAAAAGACAAAAGGGGAAAAGAGAAAAAGAAAAAATAAGTTCTCATTACGAGAATTCAGGCTCACTCACAGTACTCAAAACTTCAAATCCAGTCAGTCCCGGGCGCCTGCGTGGCTCAGTTGGTTAAGCGACTGCCTTCGGCTCAGGTCATGACCCTGCAGTCCTGGGATCGAGTCCTACATCGGGCTTCCTGCTCAGCAGGAAGTCCGCTTCTCCCTCTGACCCTCTTCCCTCTCGTGCTTTCTATCTCTCATTCTCTCTCTCTCAAATAAATAAATAAAATCTTAAAAAAAAAAAAAAAACTTCAAATGCAGTCAGTCCTAAGAAAATACTAGTGCAAGTCATTGGGAAGGCCATCAGGAACCCAGGCAGTATTCTCATTTAGTGCCCTGTATCTTTGCAAAGGTTTTGTTTTGTTTTTGCTACCCTTTGTAAATGGCGGAGATCAAGGCAAATTTGTGTCCCCAGTTTTTCATCTCCACCATTCAAGAAGCCAATCCTCCTCTCAAATCCCTCCGTTCCACATCCACATTCCTCAAAAAGAAAATCTGGTAAGAGCATTAGCACTGACAGCAATGCCCTGAGATTGGTGTGGGAAGTTTCCAGAGAGAGTAGATAATCAAAGGAAATAGAGTTTCGGGTGTTCACTGCAAGTGGGGAAACTTTTACAATACATATCTATGTGGCCTGGGTGCTACCTGTGTCATTGTGCAAGTTACTCATACACAAGAACATCTGGTTTCTCCCCAGGAGTTTATGCTGTTCCTGTTTGTTGTTGTCGTCTGTTTGTTTAATGACTTCTCCAAGCTAGTTCTGTAATGTTTGTATTCTTTGTCATTTGTAGCCACTGAACTCAGTGTCCCCTGGGCACGGGCACAACTCTGCATGGATTCGTGGTATTCTGGATTTCCAAAAATATATGTTGCAGTTTTTCAAAACCCTCTGTGGACATCTCATTCTCCAGATTTTCCTTTAGAAATTTGTTTTCAAGGGCGCCTGGGTGGCTCAGTTGGTTAAGCGACTGCCTTTGGCTCAGGTCATGATCCTGGCGTCCTGGGATCGAGTCCCACATCGGGTCCCTGCTCAGCAGGGAGTCTGCTTCTCCCTCTGACCCTCTTCCCTCTCGTGCTCTCTATCTCTCATTCTCTCTCTCTCTCAAATAAGTAAATAAAAATTTTTTTCAAGCTCTTGTTTTCCCTATTATGGCTGCCACAGCCACTGCAATGGTAAACAGTTAAAAGTGGTTTTTAACAAATACATAGGATTGTTGGTGCTAAGTGAGTTCTGAGTCAAGTGAAAGGTAAGTCCTGAGAATGGGGCTTTTCCAGCAAGGTCAAATAGCGATAATTCTCTGGGCATCGGACTTTTGGGGGCTTTCCCAACCTGTTCTTCCCCATCCAGAGGCTGCTAGGATGATGCTTTCCAAAGCACTATGATTGTAAGACAGTTTGTTTTCCAGGCGACTGCAGAGCTAGGGAGAGAGGGATGGAAACAAGGCAAGTTCAAACAACACAAAGCTTACCATTTTTACTGAGATTTAGCTGTTTTTCTTTTTCTTTTAAGATTTATTATTTGGGGCGCCAGGGTAGCTCAGATGGTTGAGCATCTGCCTTCGGATTAGTTCATGATCTCAGGGTCCTGGGATCGAGCCCCAAGTCAGGCACCCTGCTCAGTGGGGAGCCTGCTTCTCCCTCTCCCTCTGCCACTCCCCCTCCTTGTGCTCTCTCTCTCTCAAGTAATAGATTTTATTTATTTATTTGAGAGAGAGCACACACGAGGGGGGAGGGGCAGGGAGAGAGAGAGAGAGAGAGAGAGAGAGAATCTCAAGCCAACTCCCACTGAGCCCAGGCCAGAAGCCTGACTTGGGGTTCAAGATCATGACCTGAGCCGAAATCAAGAATCTGAGGCTTAACCGACTGAGCCATCCAGGCGCCCCTCAGCTTTTTCCTTGAATCAATGTTCCTTTATTTCCACAGTTAATTTTTTTTTTAAGATTTTATTTATTTTGGGGCGCCTGGGTGGCTCAGTTGGTTAAGCATCTGTCCTTGACTCAGGTCATGATGCCAGGGTCCTGGGATCGAACCCCTGCTTGTAGCTCCCTGCTCAGTGGGGAGACTGCTTTTCCCTCTCCCTGTGCTGCTCCCCCTGCTTGGGCTTTCTCTTGAGCTCTCTCCCACTATGTGTTGAATGGAGAAATAAAATCTTAAAAAAATTAAAAAAAGGAACTGCAAACACAAGAAAAGCTAGAAGTGACCACACATGCCCAGGGAAAGGCTCTGAAAGGACTTGAGAAGAATTTTAGTTTTACCTCAGGCTGATCCTCCCACAGACAGCCTACAACAATCAACAAACCATAACAATAAACAAAACAGTAACAAAAAACAGGAAACCCTGGGGCCAGAGGAGAATCTGATATCCAGAGTTACCACATTATTATTATTATTATTTTTTAAAGATTTTATTTATTTATTGGACAGAGAGAGACAGCGAGAGCAGGAACACAAGCAGGGGGAGTGGGAGAGGGAGAAGCAGGCTTCCTGCTGAGCAGGGAGCCCGATGTGGGACTCGATCCCAGGATCCTGGGATCATGACCTGAGCCGAAGGCAGACGCTTATCGACTGAGCCACCCAGGCGCCCCAGAGTTACCACATTATTAGATTCAAATGCCCAGTATTCAACAACAACAAAATCACATGGCATACAAAAAACAATAAATATGGTCCATTCAATGAAAAAAACAAAACAATAGTAAATGTCACTCATACAGATCTAATTAATGGCACATATACTAGAAAAAGACTTTAAAGATTTATTTATTTATTTGAGAGAGAGAGAATGAGAGATAGAGAGCACGAGACAGAAGAGGGTCAGAGGGAGAAGCAGACCCCCCGTTGAGCAGGGAGCCCGATGCGGGACTCGATCCTGGGACTCCAGGATCATGACCTGAGCCGAAGGCAGTCGCTTAACCAACTGAGCCACCCAGGCGCCCTAGAAAAAGACTTTAAAACAACTGTTTTTAAAGATGCTCAAAGAACTAAAGAAGGATGTGGAGAAAGTTAAGAAAGCATTGTGTGAACAAAATGAAAATATTAGTAAAGAAATAAAAAATCTAAAAAGAAACCAAAAACAACTGATTTGCATTTGCCTACTACTTAGTGATGTTTAGGATCATTTAATGTGCTGATTGTCCAATTGCATATCTTTTTTAGACAACTGTCTATTGTCCCATATTAATATCTGATTTTTTTTGTTGTTGGGTTGTGGGAACTAGTATTTTAAATCAGGGGGAAAAGATGTATTATTCAATAATGGAGGGCAACTGGTTAAAATTCTATAAAAAATTTAAAAATTGTCAGAACTTTCCATGTTTGTTTCTTAAAGGGAAATAAAATATTTGGATGAAAATGCAGACCTTTTATGCACCGTAACCAGTCCCTCCACCCATCAAGGCAATCACTAGCATAGATTTATTGTTTCTCTTTTTATTGAAAAATAACTTTATATACTAAGTTGGTATAAACAATTTGTAATTCTGTTTTGTGTATTTTATATATTCTAAAAATTTATTTTTTCACTTAACATTGTCTTCTCAAGATTCATAGAGTCTAGCGTAGTTTACTCCTTTTCGTTGCTATATGGTATTTCATCGTTCCTGCGTTCCATATTTCATTATGTACTCTCCATTTGAAGGTATTTTGGTTGTTTCAAACTGCTTAATACTACAAACGGCTCTCTGATGAATATCCTTATATCTGTCCCCATGCACACATGGGTGAAAGTTTTCTAGAATTTATGCTAACAACAGAAATTGCTTCATTAATAGGTATGTGTATTTTCATTTTTGGTAGAAAATACCAAATTGGTCTCCATTAGGTTGTATCAGTTTACATTCTCATCAGGAGTGTATGAGATCTGGGTGTGTGGGTGGCTGAGTCGGTCAAGCGGCTGCGTTCAGCTCAGGTCTTGATCCCTGGGTCCTGGGATCCAACCTGGCGTCGGGCTCCTTGCTCAGCAGGGAGCCTGCTTCTCCCTCTGCCTGCCGCTCCTCCTGCTTCTGCTCTCTCTCTCTCTCTCTCTCTGTCAAATGAATAAATAAAATCTTACAAAAGAAGTTAAAAAAAGGGAATGTATGAGAGTTCCATATGTTCATATTCTCATCAGCATTTTATATTGTCAGACATAAGATCATTAGCAGGACTGAGGAATAAAAAGTGGTATATCATTGTTGTTTTAATCTGCATTTCCCTGATTATTATAGAGCTTATCTTCCCATTTGTGTTTTTGGCCATTGTTATTCCTCTTCTGCTGTGTGCTAGTCTTTTCCCTGACCCATTTTTCTATGGAGTTTTTTGTCCTTTGGTTTTAATTAACTAAGAATTCTTCATTCTGTACAAAAGGTTTTTTTGTCTATTACAGATTGTTTCAGTTAGAAATTCCAGGGCGCCTGGGTGGTTCAGTTGGTTGGGCGCCTGCCTTCGGCTCAGGTCATGATCCTGGAGTCCTGGGATCGAGTCCGGGATCGAGTCCTGCATCGGGCTCCCTGCTGCTCAGCGGGGAGTCTGCTTCTCCCTCTGACCCTTCTCCCTCTCATGTGCTCTCTCTCTTTCTCGCTCTCTCAAATAAATAAATAAATAAAATCTTAAAAAAAAAAGAAATTCCATTTTCCTTCAAGCAATAAAACCCTACGTAAAGACAAATGTCTGTATTTTTCTTGGGTCAGATTTTGCACAGACTGTACCAGGCCGGTGCAGTTGTTCATGAAGCTACCAAGGACCGTGGCTCCTCTCCCCTTTCAGTTTTCACCAGCTTAGTACATGGCTTTCATCACTGTGGGACAAGGCAGCTGCTATACTTCCATCTATTTCAGCATTTCAAGAATAAGAAGGATGCAAGTAAAAGGCAAAGGCTAAAAAGGGCAAAGGGGTGCTCCAGCTAAATCTTTACCCATTAAACACTTTCACAGAATCTTGCCATTTGCAATGATGTGGGTGGAACTAAAGGGTATTATGCTGAGCAAAATAAGTCAATCAGAGAAAGGCGTGTATCATATGATCTCATTGATATGAGGAATTCTTTTTTTAAATTTTTTTATTGTTATGTTAATCACCATACATCATTAGTTTTTGATATAGTGTTCCATGATTTATTGTTTGTGCATAACACCCAGTGCTCCACGCAGAACGTGCCCTCTTTAATACCCATCACCAGGCTAACCCATCCCTCCACCCCCTCCCCTCTAGAACCCTCAGTTTGTTTTTCAGAGTCCATCATCTCTCATGGTTCGTCTCCCCCTCCTATTTTCCCCCCTTCATTCTTCCCTGATATGAGGAATTCTTAATCTCAGAAAACAAACAGGGTTGCTGGAGTGGTGTGGGGTGGGAGGGATGGGGAGGCTGGGCGATGGACACTGGGGAGGGTGTGTGCTGTGGTGAGCGTTGTGAATTGTGTAAGACTGATGAATCACAGACCTGTACCCCTGAAACAAATAATACATTATATGTTAAAAGAAAAGAAGATAGTAGGAAGGGAAAAGTGAAGGGGTAGAAATCGGAGGGGGAGACGAACCATAAGAGACTATGGACTCTGAGAAACAAACTGAGGGTTCTAGAGAGGAGGGGGTGGGGGTTGGGTTTGCCTGGTGATGGGTATTAAAGAGGGCATGTATTGAACGGAGCCCTGGGTGTTATATGCAAACAATGAATCATGGAACACTACATCAAAATAAACAAACAAACAAACAAACCTTCACGGAAACACTATCGAACAGGGTCTATTATATACATAAACAACAGTGACACACAGCTACCTTTAGCTGTAGGAGAGCCTAGGACACTGAATTTTGGGCTTTTTATAATTTCCACAGAGACAAGGGAGAAGGGAGATGGATTTGGAGACTGTATCACTCAACACATGTTGTCTCTCTCCAAATTGATAACATACTTAATTTTAAATATGTATCTTCCTTCACACCAAAGTTTTCGATCTGGATGTAGTCCAATGTATTGTTATGTATTGAATGTTTATGTCTACCCTACATTCATATCCCGAAACTCTTTTCCCCAGTGTTAAACTATTTGGAGGTGGGCACTTTGGGGAGGTAGTTAGGCTTGGATTAGATCATGAAGCTGGGACTGTTAGTAAGATTAGTGCACCAAACAGAAGACGAAGAGAAAGAGAGCTCTCTCTTTCTCTAAAGGAGCATGGATCACATCTAGCAAAACACATGTGAGGATACAGCAAAAAGAGCCACCCAGAAGCCAGGTAGGGGGCCCTCACCAAGAACCACACTCTGCTGGTCTGTTGATCTTGGACTTCCCAGACTTCAGAATTATGAGAAGTAAGTAATTGTCCACCCAGTTTATAGCATTTAGTTATTGCAGCCTAAGCTAAGAGATGTATCCATATTTTCTTTTTGCAATTCTGTTTTTGGGGTTTAATCCTTTGCTTAACACTTAATCATAAACGAGATCATTGTGCTACACACCTTCAGGGGGCACTAATTAATATAGATTACGACGTGAGTGGCGCCCCCTGGAGTTGGGCGATGCAGTAGCTCTATTTTTCTTCTAATGACTTTAAAGATGTACTTTACACATTAGATCCTTCATTTGTGTGGAATTTATTATGTGTCTATCCGAGGTAAGGATCATATTATCTTTGCTTTCTACATAGAGTTTGTTCATTGCTATTTATGAAATAGTTCATACTTTCTCCAGTAATCTTTAATTCCTGAGTTCTCTCTTCTGTCCCATTAAACTAAATGGCTTTTCTTCAGTCAGTATCACACACTTACTAATTACTAACGATTCTTAAGTATGCTACTTAGCGGAACCAGTCTTTTGTGGTAGAGACTGCTATTTGTTCACCAAGTTTTCTTCTTCTCTAGAAATTTAGCTAGACTAGAATTTTTCAGTCTTGCTTGAGATTAAGGGGGACCAATAAAATGCTGGTGGAAAACAGTCTTTGCCACTTCCAGACATGGTTCCTAAAAATCTCGAGATTCTCCCTGCCTTCCCTCAAACCTCTTCTTCTGGCTGGATGCAGCAGACCCAGTGGACTCTGAGGTCCTATGGGATAATGGCGCCACAAGGCAGAGGATCCTGTGCTCCTGGAAGACTCAATGGAGCAGAATCGGTCCTCCCCTTGCTTTTCTGCCACTATTACTGGACTGTGATATGAGTGAGAGAGAAACTTTATTGTGTTAAGCCTCTGAAATACTGCAGTTGTTGATTGTAGCAGTTAGCCCACCCTAACATTCCATCACATTCTTTTGGGAATCATCTTGCCTGTTCTGGGCTTTTCTTTAGGGTTTTTTTAGAGTCAGTTTATAAAGTTCTTCAGAGTCCTACAGGTATTATAATTGGAATTGTATTTACGGATAATTTGGGAAGAATTTTCATCTTTATAATTTTGGATATGACTATCAGATGTCTGCCAGGAATAGCCAGCAATCCTTGTACCGAAGGATGAAAGATGATGACTCGAAACTTTGCCGTGAAAGAGAGGAGAAGGCAAGGGGGTCAACGCTCAGAGACCAAGACCCTTTGCTCATCTTGGCTCCCGCTTGTATTGGTCCTTCAGGATATCCTTATCACTGTTTCCCAAGCACGTGATATGTGACAAGGGGTCTTACTGAAACTGAAAGGATTTATGGGAAAGATACGCTAATCTGAAAGACAGCCTAAGGGACAATGCATACATCTCTTAATTCACTTGTCCGCTGTTTGGGAAGGTAAATCCTCACGGCATTCAGGCCCACGCCCTTCTCGAAAACCCTGCCTCGCCCCAGCAGCCTCTGTGTAACATTTTAGCAAGCCAGGTATTATGGCTGATTTCATACTCTACATTAACCCCAACATATGTCTATTTATTCAGAGTTTTCATGTCCAGATAAATTTTAGTTTTTCTCCATAAAGATATTATACATCTTCTGTTTCTGGTACTCTGGAATTTATTGCTATTGTGATTATTTCTTCTATTATATTTCGTAATCCATTGCTGTTGTTTTAAAGGATCATTATTGATTGATCTTATGTTCAACGACCTTGCTGAACACTTTTTTTAAAAGATTTTATTTGAGAGAAAGAGAATGAGAGATAGAGAGCACGAGAGGGAGGAGGGTCAGAGGGAGAAGCAGACTCCCTGCTGAGCAGGGAGCCCGATGTGGGACTCGATCCCGTTACTCCAGGATCATGACCTGAGCCGAAGGCAGTTGCCTAACCAACTGAGCCACTCAGGCGCCCTTGCTGAACACTTTCTTAGTTGTAATAATAGTAGCTTCCCTTAAATGTTCTATGTGGACAACTTATCATCCACAAATAATGAAATATTTACTTTTTCTTTCTTGATTTTTTTTTAAGATTTTATTTATTTATTTGACAGAGAGCGAGACAGCGAGAGAGGGAACCCAAGCAGGGGTAGTGGGAGAGGGAGAAGTAGGTTTCCCGTGGAGCAGGGAGCCTGACGCGGGGCTCGATCCCAGGACCCTGGAATCATGACCTGAGCCAAAGGCAGACGCTTAACAACTGAGCCACCCAGGTGCCCCTCTTTCCTGATTCTTATATCTCATTCATTTTCTTTAATCTTGCTCCATTAGGTAAGACTGTTATACCTTCTAAAAGTTTGTAGTTTTGGGGTGCTTGGGTGGCACAGTTGGTTAAGCGTCTTGACTCTCAGTCATAGGCGAGATTTTTTAATGTTCACCTATGTTAGATTTTTTAATGTTCACCTTTCTGTATATTTCTGGAATAAACTCTGGTCACTCTAAAAGTAAAAACTAGAATGGGGTAAATGCATGGCTCAGTAGGTTAAGCGTCTGTCTTCTGCTTAGGTCATGATCTCAGGGTCCTGGGATTGAGCCCCACATTGGGCTCCCTGCTCCGCGGGAAGCCTGCTTCTCCCTCTCCCTCTGCCCCCGACTTGTGCTCCTTACTCTCTCAAATAAATAAAAAATAAATAAATAAAAGTAAAAATTATAATAATTGTGGTGAATTTGTATTGGGTCATTAGAGAAGCTACAACTCTATCTCCCAGCATTCCCTTCCTTGTATTGTTCTAAATTAGGGTTGACTGTAAGAATTTATGTGAGATTTGGCAGGTAGGAGCGAAGCACCTCTGAAGGGTACCAGACATGGAGTAGCACCTTGACCTACTTTCCTGAGTCTTAGGTCAGGCATGAGTTCAGCTCCATGAAGACTGGTACCGTTTTGGTCTGAAGGCCATCCAATGTCATTGACTTTAGAGGCAGTGAGAGAGAACATAGAATTCAATTTGTCCTCATTTGTTCCAAGTGGCCTTAGGGGTTTCAGTTTGTCTTTGTTCTTCCCTATTTCATGTAAGTTCTTGACTATAACACACACTGATCTATAGCAATTTTAAGTTCCCCTCCAGATGCAGAGGCAATAGCTTTCCAAAGACTCTTCAGTAGCTCCCACAATTAGATAGTTTAATCCCTGTAATTAATGTCTGAGACTATATCCATCATAATGGTTGTGCTTTCTGATCAAATTGTAGTTCATACAAAAATATATTGTCTTTATGGATTTATAAACGGAACACAAACTCCTTTTCGTGGTATGTATGACCTTTAAGTGAGCCTCAGCCAACTTTGCATCCAATACCTTGTCCCACCTTCCCTCATATGTACGGTCCCGATACATGAGCAAACTGGCTGCTTATCACATATGGTCTGTTTTAGCTTTTTCACCTTTCCTTAGAATGGTTCTCTCTCACCTTCACTGCTTGTAAATACCATCTCATCCCAGAAAAACCAGCTCAAATGTTGCTTTCTCTATGATCTTCCTCATCTGTGTTATATAGATTTCATTACTCTCTTGTTCCTGTGGCATGTACAATTTTTTAAAAGATTTTATTTTTTTTAAGTTTATTTTTAAGTAGGTTCCATGCCCAACATGGGGCTTGAACTCATGATCCTGAGATCAAGAGTCACATGCTCTTCTGAGCCAGCCAGGCACCCCTTAAAGATTTTATTTTTTTATTTCTTATTTACTTATTTATTTTTTAATATTTAGGATTTCTTTAATGTGGTGATAGATATGAGGGTTAAGAGCATGCACTCTTTTTTTAAAAAAAGATTTTTACTTTGAGAGAGAGAGAGCATGTGCACAAAGCGGGGTGGGGGGCAGAGGGAAAGAGAGAGAAAGAGAGACAAGCTGACTCCCTGCTGAGCAGGGAGCCTGACATTGGGCTTGATCACAGAACCCTGAGATCATGACGTAAACCGAAGGCAGACGCTTAACTGGCTGAGCCACCCAGGGGCCCCAAGGACTTTTTTGTTTTTTAAGATTTATTTATTTGAGGGGAAGAGGGGCAGAGAGAGAGAGAGAGAGAGACAATCTCCAGCAGACTCCCTGTTGATCAAGGAGCCTGACCCAGGGCTCAATCCCACCACCCTGAGATATATGACTGGAGCTGAAATCAAGAGTCGGACTGGATAATAAGATAATTACTGGAGCTGAAATCAAGAGTTGGACACTCAACTGACTGAGCTACCCAGGTGCTCATTAAAAGATTTTATTTTGAAGTAATCTCTACATCCAGCATGGGGCTTGAATTTACAACCCTGAGATCAAGAGTCACATGTTCTACTAACTGAGTCACTCAGGTGCCCCTACATGTACAATTCTTTAAATGTCAATTTTAAATGAAGTATACACAAAGAAAAATAAATCTTTTTTGAAGAGTGTTAGAGATTTTCTCTTAAAAAATTTTTAAAGGTTTTATTTATTTATTTGAGAGAGAGAAAGAGTATGGGGGGGGTAGGGTCAGAAGGAGAAGCAGACCCCCTGCTGAGCAGGGAGCCCGATGTGGGGCTCGATCTTGGGACTCCAGGATCATGACCTGAGCCGAAGGCAGAAGCTTAACCGACTGAGCTGCACAGGTGCCCTTTTTCTTTTTCTTTTTTTTAAAGATTTTATTTATTTATTTGAGAGAGAGTGAGAAACAGCATGAGAGGGGGGAGCGTCAGAGGGAGAAGCAGACTCCCTGCTGAGCAGGGAGCCTGATGCGGGACTTGATCCTGGGACTCCAGGATCATGACCTGAGCCAAAGGCAGTCACTTAACCAACTGAGCACAGGTGCCCCAGGTGCCCTTTTTCTTAAAATTTTTTTAAAGATTTATTCATTTGACAGAGAGCACACACACAAGCAGGGGGTAGGGGAAGAGTGAGAGGGAGAAGCAGACTCCCCACTGAACAGGGAGCCTGACACAGGCTCATAACCTGAGCCAAAGGCAGACACCTAACAGACTGAGCCCCGTTTTCTTTCTTTTCAGTATTGCTGACACACAACGTTTCATTAGTTTCAGGTGTACAACTTAGTGATTTGACAAATTTATACATTATGCTACGTTCACCACGAGTGTAGCTACCATCTGTCCAATTATATCATTATTACAGTATCACTGACTACATTCCTTATGCTGTGCCTTTTATTCCCATGCCTTATTCATCCCAGAGCTGGAAGCCTGTCTTTCTGTCTCTCCTTCACCCATTGTGCCCAACCCACCACTCCTTCTCTTCTGGCAACCATCAGTTTGTTCTTTGTATTTATAGGTCTGATTCTGCTTTTTATTTATTCATTTGTTTTTTTAGGCTTCAAATAAATCTTAATTATACATTTCAATAGTTTCACAAGTTGAACATACTCATGTAATAAGCATCTAATTCAAGAAATAGTATGTTACTAGAACCCCAAGTTTCCCTCATCCCCTTTCCAGACACTGTATCTCCAGCCTGAATTTAAACATGTTGCTTTTGCCGGTTTTGGAAATTTATATAAATGGCATCACCCATTATGTTCTCTTTTGAATTTAGATTCTTTTCCCTCAACATTAAGTCTATGAGATACATAGATGATGAATAGGTGTAGTTCGTTTGTTCTCACTGCTCTTCAGTAGTATCTACTCTACTGTTCATGGTCACTGAGTTGTTTCCAAATTTGGGCTATTACCAAATAGTACTGTTATGAACATTTCTGTACTTGTTTTTGTGTACATAATATAGCTCTTTTTATATCCTTCAATTTTAACACTTTTGCATTGTGTTGTGATTATTATATTACATGGCTACTTACCACCCTAGACTGAGTTCCCTGAGGGACTTTGTAACCTCAGTGTTAATTACATCCCATGGGACATAGTAGGAGTTTAAAAATGGTTGTAAAGGAAAGAGCATCTAAAACAATAGTTTTTTGGTTATTTTAACATTTACTCCTTTATGTTTATTAAAACACATAAAGATACTATTTTACCTTTTTTATGGTCATGTGTAGAAGTGGGCCCATTCTTAATTAAAAAATCTCTAGAAAGACACCAGCAAGAATGCTTCACTTAGAGCGCCTGGGTGGCTCGGTTGGTTAAACATCTTTCTGCCTTTCTGCGGCCAGGCTCCCTGCTCAGTGGGTAGTCTGCTTCTCCCTCTCCCCTGCCTTTCTCTCCCTCCTGCTTGGGCTCTCTTTCTGTCAAATAAATAAATAAAATCTTTAAAAGAAAAAAGAATGCTTCACTTATTATGGCGATCATTTAGTAATATGTACAAATATACAATCATTATTTTGTATACCTGAAACTAATATAATGTATGTCATTTAAATCTCAATTAAAAAAACAATGCTTCATATCAGGCACTGTTCTGAAGGTACTGAAAGATATTAACTAACCAGTGTTCCATGAGATATATTTTAGGTAGAATTATAGGTTGTTCACATAAATGGAAGGCAGCTTAGGAACTGAGTCAATCCATCATATTCATCATTGTGTTTCAGTAGGAGTTACCACATATAAATCAGCACAGCTACATGAAAGAGCTACTTTTAAAAACCTTTATCTGAATAATCTCAATTTCCTTTCTCCTTATGCTATTCTCCTTGATTGGAAATCCACACTACCTGCAAATGGAAATTCCACAAAACCACTGACAGAAAATTCCTATTCATCCGTACCTAAATACCAAGCATACATTTGCTTATTACATAAACTTATTGAAGAGTTGTCACAATGAAGACTTAGAAATAAACACCCAAGCCCTTTTATAAGTATGCATGACTGAACAGATTGAAACTGAAATGAATAAAAAAACAAAGAGGAGAGGAAGCAGCAGATATTAAAACACAAATTCTTCCTAGTCTGAGTAAATTACAAAAACTGTTAGTTTGTTAAAACTTGGGCGTCCTAGAAAAACTCCAAGATCTAAAGCAAGAGGATTGTTTTGGACTGCTTCTGGCTCTGCTACTTACTAACCTGTGGGACCTTGGGCGAATTAGTTATCGTGAACCTCCATTTCCTCATTCGTAAACACCGTATAGCGGTTTTGGAACGTGTGTCATTCTCTTGGCAAACACCTGGCATCCAGGAAAACGGTAGTCTTTAATTACCTAAACGGCGCCTGCCTTCAGATACTTGCCCCCAAAGTTAGTAAGCAAGCAGCAGCAAAAAATTAGACCCCAGCTCTCCGATTCACACCAGGTCTCATCAGGATACCTCTGAAGGTATCACAAAAGGTCTCTCTTGCTGGAAGCGGATGTGGCATTGTGAATTGGCCCCGCAGTGCTAGGCAGCGGGAAGGACGGAGAAACCGAACCGGAACAGGTGGGAAGAACGCGGGCCGCAGAGGGAGGTATCCGGAAGCGCCGCGGAGGGGGTGGGGGACTACATTTCCCACAAGTCCACGGGGCAGGGCCAGGGGCGGGCGTTGGGGACAATACTGGACGGGCCTTGCCCCGCAAGGCCAAGGTAAATGCCGGCAGTGCGGCTCAGAGGGAGGAGTAACTTATAGTCTGCGCTTAGATTTCTGCTAGTAACCCTCCTAACCCACCCGGAACTGACAAAGAGGCCCTGGCAATTCGGGGATTTCCGGGCCGCAGGACTCCATCCTTAAAACCCCTCTCAGTACCCCCAATATGGGCCTGGGGCCTCTTCCGGGTGCCTGAGGTTGCGGGGTGTTATACTACAAAGGTTAAGGCCCAGGGTACGCCCTTCAAGGGTTGGCAGTCCGTACTGCGTCCTCAATGCTCCCTCCCCCGAGCGCTGCGGCCTATTAAATCGGGCTGAAGCTGGGCTGTGCCCGGCTCCCCAGGGCAAGATGTTAGTGGTGGTGTTGGGGAAGGTCCCCTCGCTTCTCCCGGCCCAGTCTGGGAGCGGGCAACCTTCCCACACACCTTTGGTTACTCTCGGACTTTCTTGGCTCAAGGCGGCTAAAGCTGCCGAAGAATCGCGGCCCAAGCACTGCTCAACACTGATCCAGCATCTCAGATTCTTTCATCTACTCTTTAGGGTGCTGTAAAGATTGCCAGAACTCGAATGGCAGAACATAAGGTTGGCACCGAGCCTATCGGGATCCAAAGCCCTTTCTTACGTCCCATCACGTTCCTCAAACCTTAACCTAAGAGGGCAGGCGCCGTGGATCGCAGGGTCTTTTTTTTTTTTTTTTTTTTCGCCCAGCGGTACCTTTGGGCCCTGGTGCAGATCCAACCCCGCGTCCCCTGCGCGCTTCCCACTGTCCGGCTGCACGGGCACGGACGCGGCCGTCCGGCCTGTTCAAAAACCGAGAACCCGATCCATCTCACTTCCCTGCCTGGCCTTCTCCTGTGGCCCTACCCGGGCGACCGACAGCAGCGCGCGTCGTCGCCTCGGACGCGGGGCGGGTGGGTGGAGTCGGCTGAGCGGCCGCAGCGGCGGCGGCAGCTAGTGGGTCCTTTAGTGGCTCTGGGGCGGGGCTGTGGGGAGGGCACCGACTGACCGACGGACCCCGCCGGGATGGGGAGTGTGGCTGCTCCGCCAGGGTCCTGCGGGTGGGAGAGACGCTCCGCGACCACGGGTGTCCGGAGCCCCTCCGTGTTGTGCTAGAGATGCTCTTCCTCTCGGTGAGTTGTTTTTCTGTCTCGGCGGGCCGGCTCCTCGGCCTAGGTCACGCCCCGGGGAGGAGGAAGGAGCTGGGCCACCTCGATCTGTGTGGCCTGGATAGGGCCGAGCGACGGGGCAGTGACCAGCTGCGTGGGCCTCCTCCCTTTGGGCATGTTGATCCGCGGCTGCGCTCCCTGTTCCAGTTTCATGCAGGCTCCTGGGAAAGCTGGTGCTGCTGCTGCCTGATTCCAGCCGACAGACCTTGGGCCCGGGAGTGGGGCCGGCGCTGGCGGCTGGAGATGGCCGACCCGAGATCCGTGCACGAAACCAGGTTTGAGGCGGCGGTGAAGGTGATCCAGAGTTTGCCGAAGAATGGTAAGTGCGCTGGGTCCCGGCTGCAGAAGCCTCCCCCCGAGGCCGGAGGCCCCGGTTTCTGAACCTCGCCTCCTTTAGTCTTTCTGCTTGTCGTCTTGCTGATTTAACCTCCTTCGTTTCTGCGTTTAAAAAGGAATGTAATTGGAGGGAAGGTAAAGAGTGTTAATTAATTACCTGCTGATCTTTCAAGATTGTGAGTAGTTTTTATTGCTGAAAACAGAAGTCTTACTTAATGACTGCGGATTAGGATATGTTTTTAAAAAAAAACTGGGCTGGGGATGCTTGGTGCCGCATGCTCATGAAGTGTACTATTTAAGCCTTTCAGAAACTTTCGATGTGAAGGGAGGGAAAGGAAAGAATAGCTATATACTCACTTGTAAAATGATTTATTTTAATAAATACATATGATTGTGACTTTTTTGTGTGTGCTGTTCTCTTGTTCTAGTATTCTGTTTCTTATTCTTATATCGGGCCTTCCTTGCAGCTTAGGAGAAAAGTCAGTCCAGTTGTTCCTTTGTATTTAATGTGTCATTTCTCAGGCGACTTTCCAAAATTTTTCTCTTTATCCTTGGCTTTTAGCAATTTGACCGTGATGTGTCCAGGTGTGGTTTTCTTCAAATTTATCCTGTTTAGAGTTTACAGAGCTTTCTGAATTTGTAATTTTATGTGTTTGACCAAAGTTGGGAAGTTTAAAGCCATTATTCAAATATTTTTTTCTGTGGAGAGGCTAGGCAAGGGGAACTTTTATCTCTTACTTCCTATCCTTCTTCATTATATGAAATATTTTTCACAATAAACTTACATTTTTAAAAAAGATTTTATTTGTTTATTTGATAGAGAGGGAACACAAGCAGGAGGAGTGGGAGGGGGAGAAGCAGGGAGCCCCACGTGGGGCTTGATCCCAGGACCCTGGGCTCGTGACCTGAGTCGAAGGCAGATGCTTAACGACTGAGCCACCCAGGCGCCCCTAAAATTGTATTTTTTTAAATGATGCCTTTAAGCACTATTACTGTGCCAGAGCGTAAAACTCACTGAACACTCACTGAATACACCGTTATCGCAGTATTTAATGTTTTCTATTTTAATCATGAATTGTCTTGGTAATGACTATTCAACACTGTTTAATAAAAATTCATTAATTGGAGATTGAAAAGATTTTTTTTTAAGTTTTTTTTTTTATTTATTTATTCATGAGAGACACAGAGAGAGAGAGAGCGAGAGAGAGGCAGAGGGAGAAGCAGGCTCCCAAGGAGCCGGGAGCCCGATGCGGGACTCGATCCCAGGACTCTGGGATCATGACCCGAGCCGAAGGCAGACGCTTAACCATCTGAGCCACCCAGGCGCCCGAGATTCAAAAGATTTTGAAAACAAATATACACAAAATAGTATTCTTTTCATAATCTCAAACGTAGAACTAGGGAAGGACATAGGAGGGGGTTGTTATTAAGAGAACAGGGGCCCCTGGGTGGCTTAGTTGCTTAAGGGTCTGCCTTTGGCTCTGGTCATGATCCCAGTTTCCTGGGATAGAGCCCTGCATCGGGGCTCTCATATAATATGTGTGTGACAGATTATACTTTATCTGGTGTCTTACACACAAAGTATATACAATACCTTATCAGTTTTTGCTGTAATCTATTCTAATGTATATGTCACTCATAACAAATAATAAATAAACTTAAAAAATAAACTTTTATATCTTATTTTGATTTATTGAAGATACTATGAAGTGAGGCTCTTGGTGTTTTAAATTTAGTTTGTTTTATTTAAGTAGGTAACCATTAAAAAAATAAATAGGTAACCATTTAAAAAATAATTTTTCAAATAAAACTTTATTTCAAAGCTTAAAAAAATACATAACCATTTTAACTGTAATTTTGCCATTTTTTTTTACCTTTTATATATAAAGAAGGACCATATTATTGGAATAATATATCTAATAGATATTCCTAAAGGAGCATCTATTATATATAGATAATTGTTACTGTGATTTTGGAATTAATTATTCATTCTTGGCCAAACTTGAAACACCAGCTCTCAGTTTGTCTATGTTGTAATTTTCACAATGTTTATAAACTACTCGTTTTTGATTACTACATGTTATCTGTTTATTATGCAATCTATAAAGTTTTTAAAATATTTTTACAGTTTTAATTTTTATTTTTATAATAATTTTGGTGTAGAATATACAAACACAATGAATGTAAAAAATTTTAAAACACAAGGAAGCAAGAAGGAAAATAAAAATAATCTCTATGCTTACTATCTCCAGAGATATCTTCTTTAACATTTTTATGTGTTTCCTTCTATTCTGCTTTTTATGTATATAAATACTTATTTTGCAAAAATGGATTATACTGGATATGCTATTTTTTTAAAAGATTTTATTTATTTATTTGACAGAGAAAGACACAGCTGAGAGAGGGAACACAAGCAGGGGGAGTGGGAGAGGGAGAAGCAGGCCTCCTGCGGAGCAGGGAGCCCGATGTGGGGCTCCATCCCAGGACTCCGGGATCATGACCTGAGCCGAAGGCAAAGGCTTAACGACTGAGCCACCCAGGTGCCCCGGATATGCTATTTTTAAACTACTGTTTTTTTCTCACTTTATAGTAGATTGTGAAATTTTTCTTAAGCCATTGTTTATACTTTAATGCCATATAATTTTTAAGGACTGTAGTTATAAACGATTCTGTTGTATATATGTATCATAATTATTTAGGCAATTATTTATTATAAAACATTTGCATTCCAATTTTCCCTGTTATTAAGTATTGCAACTTATACCACTCATGCATATAATTTGAATTTTTTTTTTAAAGATTTTATTTATTTGAGAGACAGAGAGAGCACGAGCAGGGGCAAAGGGCAGAGGGAGAGGGAGAAGCAGACTGCCTGCTGAGCAGGGAGCCCGACATGGGACTCCATCCCAGGATCCCGGGACCATGACCCAAGCCGAAGGTTGATGCTTAGCTGGATGCCCAAGCACCCCACAGTTTGAAATTTTTAACATGAGAAAGCTTATAGATACACTAGGGACATATATGAAGACTGATTTTCAACGAAATTGATGTGTCCAAAATTACAGAGGTAGGAAGTGAGAAATGTCTTTTTTTTTTTTAAGATTTTATTTATTTGTCGGAGAGCACAATCAGGGAGCGGCAGGCAGAGGGAGAAGCGGACTCCCTGCTGAGCAGGAAGCCCCGCATGGGAATCGATCCCAGGACCCCGGGATCATGACCTGAGCTGAAGGCAGACACCTAACCTACTGAGCCACCCAGGGGTCCCGAGAAATTGCTTTTATCTTGGATTAATTCTTTTTCTACCACAGCACACACTGGTTGATTTTATTTTATTTATTTATTTTTAAAGATTTTGTTTATTTATTTGACAGAGAGACACAGCGAGAGCAGGAACACAAGCAGGGGGGTGGGAGAGGGAGAAGCAGGCCCCCCGCGGAGCAAGGAGCCCGATGCGGGGCTCGATCTCAGGAGCCTGGGATCACGACCCAAGCCGAAGGCAGCCGCTTAACCGACTGAGCCACCCGGGCGCCCACAGTGGTTGATTTTAGCCAAACTTCCTTATTCATCAAGAAATTGAAATTTGGCCAAGAAAATTGAGTTTCTTTCTTCTTTTTAAAAATATTTTATTTATTTATTTATTTGAGAGAGACAGAGATAGTGAGAGAGAGCAGGAATGGGAAGAAGGGGGAGAAGCCGACTCCCTGCTGAGCAGGGAGCCCGACTGGAGGCTTGATCCCAGGACTCGGATCACACCTAAGCCGAAGGCAGACGCTTAACCAACTGAACCACCCAGGCGCCCCGAGGAGTTGAATTTCTTAATATGGAGGTTCCATTAAGCAGAGTGTACATTTAACTTTTTCATTTATTCTAGTCAGTTTGGTTTGTCACAATCTTTGAATAAAAAAATACCTTATTATAGTTGCATAATGCAGTTATTCTATATTTTCATGTATTGCTTTTTTTAAATGACATTTGCCAGTTATTTTAATAACACCTACGGCCTGTTTGTTCATTTATTCTTTTATTTACTGGATTATGTTAGGCATTGTTATTTAAGTGTAAAAATCTGAGTTTTTTAAATCAAAAGAGTATAGAAACCACCAGAGCCATAACGTTTGTTTCTGTAAGACAAAAATAAAAGGTTATCTGAACTATTGATGAAATATTTAAAAATCACTATTGGTATAGCTCAGCTGATTTCTAGCCTTAGATTATCGATTGTATTCTCCAGTGATCTGTATTTAATATGTTTCCAATAGGTTCTTTTCAGCCAACAAATGAAATGATGCTCAAATTCTATAGCTTCTATAAGCAGGCAACTGAAGGACCCTGTAAAGTTTCAAGGCCTGGATTCTGGGATCCTATTGGAAGATACAAATGGTAATTTCACATAGAGAGCTATGAAAGGGATTTTATTTTAGTGACATAATTATCATATGACTTATTTGTGTGGTTATGTATTAGTCTGAGCAGAAGTGTTCTAACGTACTAGATCCAATTTTTATCTTCCATGTGCTTTTAACACAATTTCATACAAATAGAAAAGTCTTGGGGAAGAGAAGAAGATAAAACCAAAAGGTGTATCAAAGATTTAAAAATATCATTTTCAGTTAGTCTTTCCTTTGATAGAGTTTTTTTCATTTATTGTAAGAAGAGCAACTCCCAAAATCAGTTAAACAAACAAACTCTTCCGCCTCTTGTACCTACCAAGAAAAATAATGACTTTACTTGCCAAGTGACACTGTTTGCCTTGAGCCTTTAGACGATAACTAGGCGTATGACTAAGGGATTGCTGTGCTAACTTTTTATCTAGGCTGTGTTCCTCCTGTCCCACTGTACTTGAATAGAAATTTGATTTTTAATATCCTTAAGAAAATCATAAAATAGCCGGAGATACCTCTGTAACATAGACTGTACGTTATGAACAGAGTATGCTAATTGGTGAAGCATGTCTTAAGAGCCACACATTTTGATGGCTTAATTTCTTTTTTTTTTAATTCCACTTATTTATTTGAGAGAGAGAGAGAGCACATGCACGGTGAGGGGCAGAGAGAGAAGCAAGACTCCCTGCTGAGCAGGGAGCCCGATGCAGGGCTTGATCCTAGGTCTCCGGGATCATGACCTGAGCTGAAGGCAGATGCCCAACTGACTGAGCCACACAGGTGCCCAATGGCTAAATTTCTTTACACTGCATTGGAAGTCCTTAAACTCTTTTGAGGATTTCTTAGTACAGTACTTTCCTCTAAGTTCTTTATGAATAGTCATAGATAATAGGTCAAATGTAATAGCAGTATGTTACCTAATCTGTTTTAGGAAAATTGATTTACTTTATGATTTTTCCTCAGAAATGACCATTGGTTGATTTAAACTGCTTCTGGAAAAAATATGTAAAAAGAAAGGTTTTCATTTTAGGCAAAAATTTCAAAGGACTCTTCTCATCATCTAGGGGTTTAAAAATGTCCTCTGCCTCACATTTTTGGTTTTTTAGAAGTAGGAAACCACTTGTATTTTTTGAGTGTATAAGTTAGACTCCTGTTTAAATTAATGGAAACTTTTAAGCAAAACTTCTGTTCATTTAAAACATGGCTGTGATAGTTCATTTCATGTAGAGTTCTAAAATGTTCATTTATGTCACTGTTCTTTGTAATACAAAATTTTTGAAGAGTTCCCAGCAAATATTTTTCAACAGTCTATAGTGTCTGCTCTATAGTATATATAATATAGTCTCTGTAATCTATGGTCTATAATCTATGGATGGGCTGTGTATTTACTAGTTTTAAATACTATTCAATTTGACAGTTTATTTACTCTGATCCTTTTCTTTAAGATGGTACATTTAAGTGATCCTTTGAGAGCATAATATCTTTGTGTAGGCTTTAAGTAGAGAGCCTGTTTTAAATTAATGACCCTATAACATTGACTATAAATTGTATTCTGAGCCATTGGAAAATGTGTCTTTTTGTTATTTGGATATTCTCATTTCTAGGGATGCTTGGAGTTCATTGGGTGATATGACCAAAGAGGAAGCCATGATTGCATATGTTGAAGAAATGAAAAAGGTAGGGGAAATAATTCACAGCAGAAAATGAAAATATTCATGGGGCACCTGGGTGGCTCAATTGGTTAAGCGTTTGATTCTTGATCTCAGCTCAGATCTTGATCTCAGGATCATGAGTTAAAGAAAAAAGAAAGAAAATGAAAATATTCAGAGCAGCTCTAATTTAATTTGTTATCCAGCAAATTAGCTGCTTTGTTTTAAGGAACAAAGAGATTATAATATATTAGGATATAACATCTGAGTTATTGAATTTATTAGTGCTTTATCTGTCTCCTCAATGTTCATCTTAAGGTCAATGTTTTTTCCTTAAGATCGCATTGTAGTGATGTGATTTTTCTTTTTTTCATCTTCCCGGGCTTTCTCCGTTGTCAACTTCTTCAGAAAGTTTGGAAATAAGAATGTTTTGAAGTACTGAAGTCCCTTTCTCAGGAATCTGGGAAGTACCTGGGCTGTCTTGAAACCATTTCTGCTTTGGAACTTTTTACTTAGGAGAAATAGTTAACAACCCTGCCCCTCAGTGTTCTCATCAAGTTTGACCCACAAATTGAGATATTCCTATCACAGGACTTCTTAGTAACAAGCCTTTTTCTGTGAATGCAGAGATCCTTCAGAAACAGAATAGGATAAGGATTCTTTTAATGTCTCATAATTAAGAGGGAGAGCGTTCCTTACTGTTGTCTGTTCAAGGGATTGTTTTGAGGAGCAAATTTATGAAGAAATCTTGGATTTTAAAGATACTCTTAGTGTCTTTTTATAAAGCACCATTTCTATTTTGGAACTGGATCAGAAATTGTGAAATTTAGGTCTGTTTGATAATCTTAAATAAATTATCTGTGAACATAAAGAAAATCTGTAAAAAGGAATAATTCCTTTGCCAGATTGTTTGACAGTGTTAATTTCTAGAAGTCATTTCTGTTTGGCTGATTGAGATTCATTTGTTTTGTTTTATTTTGTTTTCTTCTATACTGCTCAAAGTTGTGCCCTTTGTTAAATCTTCACAGTTTTTACTTAGTGGACCTGGTTTATCTATAACAGAAGGCAGAGTTTAGTCCTTTTGGCTGTTAACTATATCAGTAGCACAATAACAAAGGCACCTTTCAAAAGCAGAGAGAGAAGAATCTAAAGTCTTCGGTTTGGTAACTATTCCTTTTCTTTCTTTAAATATCATTCTTGGGGCACCTGGGTGGCTCAGTCCATTAAATATCATTCTCATTTTTAGGACACACTTCTATCATGTAAAGTTGAATTGACACATTAGGTAAAATTTACCCATTTTCCCTATACGGTTTTATTAATTAATGATGTATCACAGTTTAAAGTGGGAGGGAGATGGATTTAAACTGTAACTGCTACCTTTTAGTTGTCTTAAGATACTTCAGCTGTGCCTGTAGATTTCTGTAACTGCTTCTCTAATTGAAAGGATACGCCAGCTATTTCCATTCAGACTTTTAAACTTTCATTTTTCACATGGTGAATATAATAAAATTTATAGTAAACTTTTAGAGATAAATCTAAGAATGTTAGGATACCCATGGATTGAAAATTTGATTAGTTTTTGAAAGTATTTTCAGAGAATTGCTTTTGTGGACATCAGCAGATAAAATTGTATGCTTTTAAATAATGATGTTTCGGGGGGTCAGAGGCACCTGGCTGGCTCAGTTGGTAAGGTATGCAACTCCTGATCTCAGGGTAGTGAGTTCGAGCCCCATGCTGGGTATAGAGATTACTTAAAAATATATATATGTATTAAATAATGGTGTGGGGTAGTACATCGTCCCAAAGATTTGATCACTGAATTTGGGGCTTTTTAATTTTTTTAAAGATTTTATTTATTTATCTATTTATTTATTTATTTGAGAGAGAGAGAGAGAGAGGCAGAGGGAGAGGGAGAAGCAGACTGAGCAGGGAGCCTGATGCTGCGCTAGATCCCAGGAGCCAAAGGCAGACACTTAACCGGTTGAGCCACCTGGGTGCCCCGGGACTTTTCCTAATTGCAATAATTTACTAATTGAACCAGTTTTTATTTTTTTATTTTTATTTATTTATTTATTATTATTATTTTTTAAGGATTTTATTTATTTATTTGACAGAGATAGAGAGAAGGAGAGCACAAGCAGGTGGAGTGGCAGGCAGAGGGAGAGGCAGAAGCAGGCTCCCCGCCGAGGAAGGAGCCTGATGTGGGGCTCGAACCCAGGACCCTGGGATCGTGACCTGAGCCGAAGGTGGCCGCTCAACCAACTGAGCCACCCAGGCGCCCCTTGAACCAGTTTTTAAATTATATTTGTAAATATGGTCCACTGTGCTATTGCTCTTTAGAATTACTCTTTTAGTATACATTTCATTCTGTGCTTTTGCCTTCAAATGTTTAAGGAACTTAACAATTTCATTTATATCTTTTAATAGGTAATGTTTTGTGGAAAATTGCTTTTTGTAATTTATAAACTGTCCAGTGAAGTATCACTGAAAAAGTTGCTGGAATCAAAAATTCTTTTAAAATAATTTAATAGGATTTTAGCTTTGAGAGAAGAGAATAATGTGGTTTGTGGGAAATAATCCATAGTTCTTTAAACAAAGTTAATTTTGATTCATAATCAAAAGGAAATATAAAATTTTATTTTCTGTACAAATTTTACAGGCTTTCTTTTTTTGTTTTTGTTTTAAAGATTTTTATTTTAAGAACCTCTACACCCAGGGGCACCTGGGTGGCTCCGTCGTTAAGCGTCTGCCTTTCGCTTAGGTCATGATCCCAGGGTTCTGGGATCGAGCCCCACATCGGGCTCCCTGCTCTGCAGGAAGCCTGCTTATCCCTCTCTCACTCCCCCTGCTTGTGTTCCCTCTCTTGCTGTGTCTCTCTCTGTCAAATAAAGAAATAAAATCATTAAAAAAAAAAAAAAAGGAACCTCTACACCCAGTGTGGGACTCGAAATTATAACCCCACAATCAAGAGTCCCATGTTCTACTGACTGAGCCAGCTAGCCACCCCCAAATTTTATAGGCTTTCTTAATGAGGATTTCTGGAGAATTCAGCCAGAACTTGAATAATATGCAGTATGTCTGTTGGATTTAAAGAGAGATTGGTATACTCAACTCTGGCTGCCCATTGAAATCACTAGGGTGATTTTGTTTAAAAAAAAAAAATGCCCCAGCATAACCCCAGACTAATTATTTCAGGATTTCTAAGAGGATGGGATAATCGCTATACTGAAGGGAGGATTAGAACAGACTCTCACAAAAGATGGAACCTGAAAGTTACCATGGGTGAGGGTCTGGTTTGTAGCTCTACAAGTGCAGAACATTGGCTTTCTCTTTTTAAGGCTTGACTGCTAATAACCATCTTTTGGAGATTTAGAGAAAAACCAGAATGCTAATTTCTTTTTTTTTCTTCCCCAGAACAGTAATTCCTTGTTACAGTGGCTGTTATACTCTTCTACTGCACAACAGGCTCAGGATTGAGATATAAGACACTCCTCAAAATGTCAGAGGCACTTGAGATACTGTAAGATTGTCTACTGAACAGAGCATAGAACACTTGAGATTTGGATGACATTAAAAGATGTGTTCATCTGACCAAAAAAAACCCAAAAAACAAAACAACTGAGGAATTTCATCTTTGCTTGCTTTACAATACAGCGTATCTGTACCTTTGATAGGATATTTTCATCATACAGAATTGATGTTTCGTACCAAGGAAATGTGCTAGAGAAACCTAGAAAAATTATTGTGCTTTGGATGCTGTTTTTCGAGTCCCTGCGGCTCACCAAATAGTCTTCATTTGGATAGGTTACAATCCAATTGACTTGATTTAGTTCACCTATACTGTAAATAAAATCTTCTCTGGGGTTAAGGAGTAGTTACCTAGACTGAGATTTGGCTGGCATAGTTCATTCTGTATAATCTCTCAACATACCCCCGTCTTGTGTATTAAATTCCTTGTATGTGCTAGATGCTGGGAATACAGGAGTGATGAAAAACAGATGAAGACCTTGTTCCACTGAGCTTACATTGTATTGCGAAAGATAGGCAGTAAGCAAACAATAAAGCAGGGAGAGTGACGGAGGAGTCTGAGGTGGTTCTTAATTTTAAAGATACTAGTGGCCGCTTTAAAACTGTGTGTAAGCTGAAAAATATGCAAAAATGATAGAGGATTTTGGTTGCTTTAAGTAATAAATGTGTTCATCTTAGTAATAAAAGTAATATATGTAAATGAAAAAAATCCAAACATCAAAAAAAAGTATAAAATGAAAAGTGAGTCTTCCCTATTCCTCCATTTTAATTGTTTAAGTGATAATTACTTTTAATTCTATTTTGTAGATTGATTCAGAAAACACATATATGTATCTATATCTTCTTATTTAAAAAGAGAAAAAAACTAATGATGGTATCATACTGCTACTGTTCACTAACTACCTTTTGCCTGTAAAAAAAAAATCCAGATGTTTTCCCAGCAGCACGCACGGAGCTAACCTTCTTTTTTTAAATTATCTTTTTAAAGGTTTTATTTATTTATTCATGAGAGACAGAATGAGAGAGAGGCAGAGGGAGAAGCAGGCTCCCCACGGAGCAGGGAGCCCGATGTGGGATTTGATCCCAGGACCCTGGGATCATGACTTGAGCTGAAGGCAGACGCTTAACCAACTGAGCCACCCAGGCGCCCTAACCTTATTCTTTTTAAATATCTACAAAATATGTCCTATATGGAAATATTTTCTTCTCTCAGTTACCAGTTGATGACAATTTATTTGAATGCCTTTTCAGTTAGTTTACCTTGCTCTTTAAATTTGATGATTCTAAATTGGCCCTAGGTGTGAAGGTGACTGAAAGTGTTGACCGCTTCCTACTTTCCTTTTGTGCCCTTTTAGAAACACTACCTTAAAGAACAGACAAAATAATTTTACTCTAACCCCAGAATTTTCTGTTGTATTTAACATTAGTGCCCTTAGTTTTTAATGCACAATTTATAGGTTATTGTGTAAAATTTTAAAAAGGAAGCCTATGTAAAACAGTCTTCAAAATGAAGACACTTTTAAATCTTGAATATACTTGAAACTTTTCTAGGAGAGTATACACTTTAAGTATGTAATTAATATAGATACTTTGGGGAACCTATAAATGAACACCAGATCTCAAAAATATTACTAAATAAATTATAAATATTATATTATTTGGTACTAGTGAATATGAGATTAGTAGTTTGTGATTTCACAAGATTTGTTTCTTTTGATTATAGATTCTTGAAACTATGCCTGTGACTGAGAAAGTTGAAGAGTTGCTACATGTCATAGGTCCATTTTACGAAATTGTAGAAGACAAAAAGAGTGGCAGAACTTCTGATTTAACCTCAGGTTGGACTGTCTTACCTTGTTTTTAATCCAGCAACTGATATATTCTGCATGCATTAATAGTTATATGTCTAATTTTTTTTTTTACTTTCATATGCCAGTCCGACTGGAGGAAACCTCTAAATACTTAGAAGGTAGGAATAATGACATCCATGTAAATATTTTGTTTAAAATTTACATGCCAAAAGATTTTTCACAAATTTATATAACTTAAAAGCTTGTCACTCAAGAGTTTTCATTCCAAGCAAATACATTGCATAAATTAAAAAATATTATAAATGCTTGTTTTAACCCTTCAATTATTAAAACATGACAGGTGGCTCACTAAATGTATACAGAATTGTAACAGAATTCATGATTTTATTTTGATAGATCATACTTTCTGATTCGCTTTCTGGATTACATTAACAGTGCCATGGCTAAAATGGTTTTCTAGCTAATTTTAACATGGATATGTTTATAGTATGGTTTAACTACATAGTGTGGTAACCTAAAGCAAGACATCAGTGAATTCACTTAGCTTGGACTTTGTTTTTAGATTCTAATTTCGTGTTCTCAGGAAAGAATTGAACAACTTATCTTTTACATACTAGCAGGAGTTGAATAATAGGCAAATTTGCTGGCATTAACTGTAAACATTTGCTCTTTAAATTTTTTTTTTTTTTAGAAAGTAGAGTGAAATGAGCCTGTAAGAATTATTTCAAATGAAAATTATATATGTTTTATTTTCCTGGCTTCCCTATTTACAAGGTATCTTTTACTAATTGACAGAAATTAGGGGTTTGCAAACAGTTACCTTCCTGTCTGTCATAAGATCTACAGTTTGTGTCTGCAGTAGTAACTGATATGCTCACTGAGCATAACGCTCATATAACCACATCCTCCATAGCTGATTTGCCTAAAGGAATCAAATTTTAAATAATCTTCCATATAATTCATGCTAGTCAATGCAGAAAAAATATTAAGTATTTCCTCTGTGTGAAGCATGTTTCTAGGATTCAGAGGAGAATAAATGTGGACCTGTTTTTAGTTGTATTTAAGCTGGCCTGGAGGCAAATGTTTAAACAACTAATTATAAAGACAAGGAAAAATGAATAGTGATAATAAAGGCTCAGGTCCATAATCCCTAAGGTATAATTTAAAAAATTCAAAAAGCTTGATAAACCAGATTTTTTTTTTTTTAACTCATTTGAGAGCAAAACATTTACTTTAGGCAACCAAAATCCTCTATCAGTTTTGCATATTTTTCAGCTTATACACAGTTTTAATGTGGCCACTTGTTTCTTTAAAATTAAGAGCTGAACATCAACTAATTGAGCAGTAGACCCTGACCTGAAATGACATGAGGCTATTTTAAGTCTTTATTCAGTATGGCTATTCATATGTGTTGCTGTCAAAACTTTATTATTGTTTCTTAGTGGGAGCTGCCCTAGGCTCTGTTGAAGGTGTTACATAATATATAGTACCTATAGTATATGACCTTTGCAAAATTAGAAAACTGGATTTTAAATCATATCTGGATCCAAGGGTTATAAGGGATGTGGACCTATACCATAATTTATTTAACCTGTAACATTCTAAGGGAAGGTTGAGTTTTTTATTTTAATTTCAGTATAGTTAATATACAGTTTTATATTTGTTTCCTCTTCTAATCTTCAAAAAATGCTGCTGAAAGTAACCCTGTACAAATGTCATTTAATATATGGGTAGGTATATCTGTAAGAAATAATATTAGAAATCTAATAGCCAAGGTCAAAGTATATGGGTGATTCATAGTTTGCAATCTTGACCTTTTTTTTTTTTTGTTAACAGAGAGTGGTATTAAAAGTAGCCACTTAGGCCCAGTAGAACAGATGTATCTGTGTCATAGGGGCTTTTTCATAGTATACGTACATAGTTTTGAAATCAGGAAGTATGAACTGTCCAACTGTGTCCTTTTTCAGGATTGTTTTGACCATCCTGGATCCTTTGCATTTCCATTTGAATTATAGAATCAGCTTGTCAATTTTTTGCAGAAAGGGTCACCTGGGATTCTGATAGGGATTGCAACGGATTGTAGGTCGTTTTGAGGAGTATTTTCATCACAACAGTATTGTTTTCCAATCCATTTATTTAGTTTTTTAATTTCTTTCGGCAATGTTTTGTCATTTGCAGTATAAAATTCTTAGACCTTCTTTTGTCAAGTGTACTGCTGAGCATTTTATTCTTTCTGCTGCTATTATAGATTATTTTCTAATTTCATTTTTGGACTGTTCATTTTTAGATTGTAAATACAATCTGGTTTTTTTGTTTGTTTCTTTTTTGTTTTGTTTATTGATCTTGTATCCTGCAGTCTCACTGAACCCTTTGTTAGTTCTAATAGGGTTTTTTTGTATATTCCTTAGGATTTCATGTATACAAGAGCATGTCATTTGCAAACAGAGGCCATTTTACTTTTTCCTTTTCAATCTGGATGCCTTTTACTTATTTTTCTTATCTAATTGCCATGGCAAGAACTTCCAGTACCGTATTAAATAGAGATGGCAAAAGCAGACCTCTGTTTTCTTCTTTATTTTAGGAGCAAAAAACATTCAGTCATTTAACATTAATTATGAGGCTCGTTGTGAATTTTTGTAGATGCCCTTTATCAGATTGAGGAAATTCTCTTGTATGTTTAATTTCTTCAGCATTATTATCATGAAAGTATTTGATTTTTGTCAAATGCTTTATCTGCATCTATTGTGATAATCATATGGCTTTTGTCCTTTATTCTGTTAGTATGGTGTATTACATTAACTGATTTTTGGGTGTTGAGTAGGGCTTGCTAGTAATTCTTTGTGCTTTCTACACCTCTCATCACAGAACTGCTGTGATGCTGCTTTTGCTGCTCTCAAGTAGTTTTGCTACAATCATCCGTTTGATGGGGGCTTAAGGGGTTCCCTGTTGCTTAGTTTTGTTGGAGATGTCCATTAGTGGTGGGCGTTTTTGTTTCTTTGTTTTTTTTGTTTTTTTGGTTAGTTTTTTTTCTTGTTTTCAGGTTTTTTGTTCTTTTGTTTGTTTCGTTCTTTTTTTTTTCTTAGTCTTGCTTTTTCTGGTTGTCAGGGAGAGAACAAGGAGATTCATAAACTATGATGCTGCATGGTTCTCTAAAAGAGAGTAGAACATAATGGCAATGGTAGAGTTGAGTTCTTACTCTTTTGTTCCTGTTTAAGATGTATGGAGATTTTGAAATTTAATATGTTGTTTGGGATGCAGGGAAGCATCCAAAATGCATTTGAGTAAGTGAAAATGAGCCCAGAAGTTTATGGAGGGAGACCACTGTTTTTGGCCAGTAGCCATGTAGGAGACCTTTATTATCTTAAAGAGTGATGGAAATGTAATTCCCTATATCTCAAAATGAGGTCCAGTCACCAACAGCATTGGCATCACAGGGGAGCTTTACGGAAATGCAGAATCTTATATCACTCCAGACTTACAGATTCAGAATCTGCATTTTAACTGGATCTCAGGTGATTCCTGTGCATGTTAATGTTTGAGAAGTTCTGATGTATTTACCCTCAAAATTTGACTGGCCAGTATGACAATGAATGTGCCCTTTTAATTGATTTATCACATTAACTGATGCCTTAAAAAAATGATAAATATAAAATCCTAAAGGTAATAAAACGATGAAAGAACTTTAAAATGTAGTTCCATTATAATATTGATGAGATTGTTATATTTGTTTTTGGTATGCTAGCATATAGCAACTGTCTCTTCATTTACTGTGTATAAAGAAGATCATTCATCTCTAACTTTACTATTTTGATTGATAATTAACTTAAAAATAACATTCTCTGTCTTGTTTAGAGAGGATTTAAGATAGCTTTGTCATTTTTGTGTAAACTGATACTTGAAGAAGCTTATTTATGTAATATATGTATACTTAAAGAATAAGAAAAATTTTAAGTTTTATCCAAATTATTTTATTATTTGTAAATGATAGTATAATTTGTAAATTACAGTCTTATTGTATGTTATAGCACTAGTGATTAAGTGATCATTTCATATTTTAGATCTTGGTAATTTTCTAACTTCTGCTCCAAATGCCAAAACTGTTAATGGTAAAGCTGAAAGCAGTGATAGTGGAGCTGAGTCTGAGGAAGAAGACGCCCAAGAAGAAGTTAAAGGAGCAGAACAAAGTGATAATGGTAATCTTTGGATGATGAGCTAATAATTTAACGTTAAAGTAAATGAAGTATGGGGGCACCTGGGTGGCTCAGTCGGTGGAGCATCTGCCTTCAGCTCAGGTCATGATCCCGAGGTCCTCGGATCGAGCCCCGCATAGGGCTCCCTGCTCTGCAGGGAGCCTGCTTCTCCCTCTCCCTCTGCCATCCCCCCCTCCCCCGCCGCTTGTGCTCTCTGGCTCTCTCTATCTCTCTGTCGAATAAATAAATAAAATCTTTAAAAGGAATAAAATAAAGTAAATAAAATATGGAGCAGTTTGGGCTGATTTGGTATTATATGAGAATGGTATGTATGGTGGGATGTGGGCTAATGACCTCATAACCAAGTTTTTTGTGGGCCAAAAGTACGGGAACAGTCAACTTTGTGCATAGATAGAATAGATGGAATTGAACACTAACAAGAATAGACCACTTCTCTAAAAGTAATGCCTGAAATGCTGCATTAGAAATGTATTCATTTTATGGAGTGCCTGGCCGACCCATTCGGTAGAGCATGCGACTGTTGATCTCAGAGTCGTGAGTTCAAGCCCCATGTTGAGCATAGAATTTACTTAAACAAAAGAAGTGTATTCATTTTAGGTATTGTTCCACATATGACTATGCATATGTTACCAAGGAGAGGAGACAGGTTAAACTCTCAGACCTTATCAAGAATAGAATGGAATCTAGAGAATTGTATTGATGAAGAGGGGACATTGGAGTCATGGGGTACTGCACAGGGGGGTGAGGTGGGCGGCTTGTTAGTAAGAGTACCAGTGATTCTTGGGAAGACTATTTGAGAAAGGGGAGGCAGGAAGACACTAAAACAAATGGCACAACTTAGTTTTGCTTTTACTCTCTAGAAAGATATGACAAATAATACCTTCTTTGAAGGATATTTTTATTGACTGTGTGGACCCCTTTGTACTGCTGGGTCTTGTAAGGCAATTTGCCTATACTTGAGAGAGTGTAAAGACCTTAAGAGGTTATCTTTTATTTACTTACTTATTTTTATTTTTTTAATGATTTTATTTATTTATTTGACAGAGAGAGAGACCACGAGAGAGGGAACCACAAGCAAGGGGTGTGGGAGAGGGAGAGGGAGAAGCAGGCTTTCCGCCGAGCCGGGAGCCCGATGCAAGGCTCAATCCCAGGACCCTGGGATCATGACCTGAGCTGAAGGCAGCCGCTTGACCAACTGAGCCACCCAGGTGCCCTGCGAGGTTATCTTTTAAAAGGGGTTCTAGGGAAGCCTGGCTGGCTCAGTTGGTAGAGCATGTGACTCTTGATCTTGGGGTTGTGAGTTCGAGCCCCATGTTCGGTGTGGAGTCTACTTAATAAAATAAAAATAAAAATAAAATAAAATAAAATAGCTTCTAGAAGATTTACAGGGAACTGAAGCAGTTTTGAGTGTGCTCTCAGCATATAATAAATCCCTTTTCAAGGAGTACTCCATCTCTCTCTTCCAAGTAGGAAACGATCAAAGGGATTATGGTAGGTTGGAGAAATGATTATTTGATATTAGAACATATATACAGAAATTGACCTGCGAACTTTTATGAATCTCCCTACTTTCTTATAAAAGATAAGAAAATGATGAAGAAATCTGCAGACCATAAGAATTTGGAAATCATTGTTACTAATGGCTGTGATAAAGACAACTCTGCTCGGGATACACAGAATGACTTTCATGCCGGTTCTTCCTTGAATGGCAGAAGTGCTGAAGAAATAAAGGCTGTAGATGAAAACTTGGAGCAAACTGGAAAAGATGCTGTGTGCATTCATCAAGGTATTGTCCCATCATAATTATCTGTCCAGCCTCTTTCCTATGAATGGAGTATTGTTTTCATTATTTTAGGATGTTTAGGAGCAGTTTAGAATTTAAAAACCTCTTATTCAGGGGGCACCTGGGTGGTTCAGGAAGTTGGGTGTTTGACCCTTGGTCTCGGCTTGGGTCTTGATCTCGGGGTCGTCAGCACACATTGGGCTTTTTACTGGGCAGGAAGCTTACTGAAAAATAGAAAGAATGAAGTAAGGGAGGGAGGGAGGAGAGAGAGAGAGGAAGGAAGGAAGGAAGGAAGGAAGGGAGGGAGGAGTTCCCATAAAAATCTCTTATTCAGGAATATCTTAGGGTTTATTAATATTATAAGGGTGTATAGCTTTGAAAGATAGTGGAATTAGGGGCAACTTTTATATTTTTATTGAGAGTTTTTTATTGTGTTGCATGGCATTTTAAAATGAAAGTTTGAAAAAAAATTTTTTTTCAGATTTTATTTATTTATTTGACACAGAGAGACACAGTGAAAGAGGCAGCACAAGCAGAGGGAGTGGGAGAGGGAGAAGCAGGCTTCCCGCGGAGCAGGGAGCCCGATGCGGGGCTCGATCCCAGGACTCTGGGATCATGACTTGAGCCAAAGGCAGATGCTTAACCACTGAGTCACTCAGGCACCCCTAAAATTTTGAAATTTTTAACTTTTATTCCTGATTTTTTTTTTTTAAGATTTTATTTATTTATTTGACAGAGAGAGAGAGAGACAGTGAGAGAGGGAACACAAGCAGGGGGAATGGGAGAGGGAGAAGCAGGCTTCCCGCGGAGCAGGGAGCCCGATGCGGGCCTCGATCCCAGGACTCTGGGATCATGACTTGAGCCAAAGGCAGATGCTTAACCACTGAGTCACTCAGGCACCCCTAAAATTTTGAAATTTTTAACTTTTATTACTGATGTTTCTTTTTTTTTTAAAGATTTTATTTATTTATTTGACAGAGAGAGAGAGAGACAGTGAGAGAGGGAACACAAGCAGGGGGAGTGGGAGAGGGAGAAGCAGGCTTCCCGCGGAGCGGGGAGCCCCATGCAGGGATCGATCCCAGGACCCTGGGATGATGACCTGAGCCGAAGGCAGACGCTTAACGACTGAGCCACCCAGGCGCCCCAATTCCTGATGTTTCTTTTAACCTAAACCTCTGATTATATGACTTTGCTTTCCGTTCAACAAGATAAGTTATAATCTTTTCATATTTTAGGACTCTAGGGGTGAGCCTATAGTATGTAGTTGATGAATTATGAACACTGCTGCAATTCAGTCAAGAAACCAGGAAATAGGGGCGCCTGGGTGGCTCAGTCAGTATGCGTCTGCCTTCGGCTCAGGTCATGATCCCAGGGTCCTGGGATAAAATAAAAATAAAAATAAAATCTTAAAAAAAAAAGAAACCAGGAAATAAACTTAGTTAATATAAAAACTGTACTTGCATAGTTGCATACCAGTTTAGGCCTCCTAGCTAGTAGTCAGTTTTCTCTTACAAGGTTATTAAGTTTTGTACAGTTTGATATGGACAGTGTCTTTGTGTAATTACATGATAAACTATAATCTTTTCAAATAAAAATTATCAACTAAATTTAAAGTTTTGGTAAGTTAAAAGAAAAAATATGGCTTAATAAATCAAATTTGTCTTCACTATGAAAATAAGATAGAGCTGAGGGCGCTTGGGTGGCTCAGGTGGTTAAGCGACTGACTTCGGCTCATGTCATGATCCTGGAGTCTCGGGATCGAGTCCCACATCGGGCTCCCTGCTCAGCAGGGAGTCTGTTTCTCCCTCTGACCCTCTTCCCTCTCGTGCTCTCTATCTCTCATTCTCTTTCTCTCAAATAAATAAATGAAATCTGTAAAAAAAAAAAGAAAATAATACAGAGCTGATAAAGTTTGAGAATGGAATAAATGCATTATTCCTCAATTAGAGAATAATTCTTCCATCATTTGTTCATTTTTAGATATAAATGATGATCATTTTGAAGATGTTTCAGGAATTCATCATTTGACAAGTGATTCAGACAGTGAAATTTACTGTGATTCCATGGAGCAACTTGGACAAGAAGAGGTAAAAATGACATTTTTTAATTGGTAAATTTTCAAAGTGATATATCAGAATTCAGTGTATAACTTCTTTTATTTATTTTTAAATTTTAAATTTTATTTTTATTATTATTTTTTTTTAGAGAGCATGCATGTGGGAGATGGGGGGGGAGGGGCAGAGGGAGAGGGAGGGAGAGAACCTCAAGCAAACTCCACACCCAGTGCAAGCCTGATGTGGGGCTCAATCTCACAACCCTCAGATTATGACCTCAACGAACTGAACCACCTAGGCACCCTGCATAACTTCTTTTTTTTTAAGATTTATAAAATCTATTTATTTGACAGAGAGAGAGACAGCGAGAGAGGGAACACAAGCAGGGGGAGTGGGAGAGGGAGAAGCAGGCTTCCCGCGGAGCAGGGAGCCCGACGCAGGGCTCGATCTCAGGATCCCAGGGATCCTGACCTGAGCCGAAGGCAGACGCTTAATGACTGAGCCACCCAGGCGCCCCTTTGCGTAACTTCTTTTAATAGCAGATGTACATGTTCATCACTTTGAAAATATACCTATAAAATGTTTAAACATTTGTATTTAAAATTATTTTTGTGATTTTAAAAATATGTAATATTCCTGAATATCAAAAAATATTTAAATATTGTCATTTATCATATATTTATATTTGTAAATATTCTGAGGGATGTGGGATGGGAAGACAGAGGGTAAACTCTTAAAGCTAGTCCCTATGTTTGAAACATTGATTGACAGTCAAGAAAAGTGAATAATTTTCAAATAAATCTGTTCTTCACACTGACTTATTTTTTAAAGTATAATTAACATACAATATTATATTAGTTTTAGGTGTACAACATGTTGATTCAATGATTCTGTACATTACTTAACTCGGTGCTCACCACGATAAGTGTAGTTACCATACAACTCTATTACAATATTGTTGACTGTATTTCTTATGCTATACTTTCCACCTCTGAGACTTCTTTATTTTCCAGCTGGAAGTTTGTAGCTGTTAATCCCCTTTATCTATTTCACCCATCCCTGCCACATCCACCTCCCCTCTAGCAACCACCAGTTAGTTTTCTGTATTTAAGAGTTGTTGGCTTTTGTTTGCTTTTCAGACTCCACACATAAGTGAAATCATACCGTATTTGTCTTTCTCCGTCTGACTTATTTCACTTAGCCTAATACCCTCTAGGTCCATCCGTGTTGTTGAGAATGGCCAAATTTCATTCCTTTTTTATGGCCAAGTTACTTAGTTCATATCATTTCGTCTAGGAAGCCTCCACTCAGCCCCAGTACGGCGCCCCTCGCGTGAGTTCCTGTAGCGAGCGCCCATTGTCTGTCTTTTTCATAACACTTATCAAACTATGTTGTAGTGATCTTAACTTCTTTCACTCCCTTACCAAGACTAAGAAGCCTCTTGCAGACAGAGATTTTTAACTCTTTCTTCATCTTATCCTTAGAGTTTAGCATAGTAACTAGAATAAGAGTAGACATTTTTAACCGTCTGAGCCACTCAGGTGTTCCCAAGATTAGACATTTTTTAAAAAATCTCTTGGATGAATGAATGACCCATGAGAACAATTCATTGTCAAAACTACTCAAGTCTTTGCTCACGGATAAATCATTTCCATCCCGTTTCTTCCCGACACATAGGAAGCAGTAGATGAATACCTTTTTAGAAAAATATTTCCTATCATAACATGAAAAAAGTTTTATAGGAACAGTAATTCTTCTATTATCGTAAAAACTTATGTTTATAGCTTTTACCTAAGTATTGTTTTAAATTTGTAGTCTTTAGACAGCTTTACATCAAACAACGGACCATTTCGATATTACCTGGATGGTGATCCCAATCAGCCCTTGGAAAATTCTGCTTTTCCTGAAGAAGGATCTCCTGGAAATGGCAACATTGGGGAACTGCAGGTGGTAGCCGTTGAAGGAAAAGGTGAAGTAAAGCATGGAGGAGAAGATGGCCGGAGTAACAGCGGAGCACCACACCGTGAGAGACAGGGTGGAGAAAATGGGGACTGCCCTAACGTCAGAAGAGGGAGAGGTGTGTATTCTTTTTTGTTCTCACTGACTCTTTATAAACGAATTAGTAAAATGGAAAGTTTCAGATGGGAGAGACGTTAGACTATCCACCTACAAAGGAGATGTTAAAAATTATCCTTACATAACATATGACCATTTTTCTTTATGCCTGGTTCTCTCCTTTGATTCTACAAGGCATAGTAGTTTGGTCTCTGAAGGTACCGGTTGGGGGGTGGGGAACATCCCTATTTCTCCATCTTTCATGGAGTTTTCCGAGGTAGCCAAATTTATGTTCTGTCACCCCCCTTCCGCTGAGCAATTGCTTACAGGTTCCTCTAGCTGCGTTTCTGCTTTTATTTGCTACTGTAGGTAAAAATTTGAATTCTGTCTTTTCCACATTTCCTTACTTAAATGAAAAGATAGCTGACAAATCAAGAAGTAGAGATAAAGAACATTTAACAATACAAAGGTAAACATTAAGAATAGTACTGTGGTCAGGTAACAGAATAGAATTGAATGGGGAAGAAAAGTAAGTATGTATTAATTTATAATTGTTCATAGTTAGGAATGAATAGGTACTGTCCAAAAAGAGAATTAACGGAAAGATAAATACCATATGATCTCATATGTAGAGTCTAAGAAAAAAGACTAAGCTTATAGATAGAGAATAGATAGATTGATCACTGCCAGAGGCAGAGGTGCAGGGGATGTGAAATGGGACAAGGGTCAAAGGTAAAAACTTCCACTTCTAAAATAAGGAAGTCATGGGGATATGATGTACAGCATGGTGACGATCATGAATCGTACTGTATTGGGTATTTGAAAGTTGCTAAGATAGTAAATCTTAAAAGATACCACAAGGAAAAACAATCTGTAACTGTATGGTGACAGATATTAACTGGACTTACTGTGGTGATTATTTTGCAATATATACAAATATTAAATCATGATGTTATTCGCTGAAAAAAAGGAAAATCCTTATATAATTTCATGAGATCATAAAAAGTGAAAGGATTATCTGTGTGTCCGGTTGAAAAAAATCTGCATAAAACAAATGAAGACATAGGGGGAAAAAAGAGAGAATTGATGGTATTAAGAAAATTATTGTTTAGGGCTCCTGGGTGGCTCAGTTGGTTAAGTGTCTGCTTTCAGCTCAGGTCATGATCCCAGGGTCCTGGGATCGAGTCCCGCATCGGGCTCCCTGTTCAGCGGGGAGTCTGCTCCCTCTCTCTCTGCCCCTCCTCTCTGCTCGTGCTCTCTCTCAAATATATAAATAAAATATTTAAGAAAAAGAAAGAAAATTATTGTTCAAACACTAGCCATTTGAACACGTACCAAATGGTAAATATTAAACGAAGAAGAGAAAGATCACAACCTATTACTAGAGCCTTGGATTCAGGTCCCTTTCTTTAAGCAGTTTACCAAAATTGTATGTATGAAAGGCTTCCAATTTATTTTTTTTAAGATTTTATTTATTTATTTGAGAGAGAGAGAATGAGAGATAGAGAGCATGAGAGGGAAGAGAGTCAGAGGGAGAAGCAGACTCCCCGCTGAGCGGGGAGCCCGCTGTGGGACTCGATCCCGGGACTCCAGGGTCATGACCTGAGCCGAAGGCAGTCGCGTAACCAACTGAGCCACCCAGGCGCCCGAAAGGCTTCTGATTTATAACCTGACTTCACCCCACCTATAAAACACCACAACTCCCAGCAATCAAAGGGGTTCATAAAAGTGCCAGACCCTGAAGTTTAGCTTCACGAGCTTCACAGTAAATCTGCCTCAGCATTGAACAAGTATTATTGAGCTGTTCTTTGTCAGGCTCTGTTCTGGGTTCCTGGGGATGCTGTAGAGAACGAGATAGTCCCTCCTTCCACAGAGCTCATGTTCTAGTAAAGGGGAGCTGACAGTGAAAAAGCAAATAATTCAGATTGGTTGCAAATGGTGATAACTGCTCCGAAAGGAAAAAAATGAATCGTTGGATTGCGTGACTGGAGGTGGGGATTACCATCACATGGGAATGGTCTGATTAATCCTGTCTTTGTGAAGGCTGCTTTGAAAGCTGACTGTGACATAGGATATGGTAAAATGAGCAGAGATGGGACTAATTCTCTAGGGCCTTCTGTACCCTCCGACAGGCCCTCACAGAATATCTCAGTCTCTTAGGGATGCAGGAAAAAACCAAGCCTCCAACCAGAGTTCCCTCTTTTTGCCCCCTTGCAAATTCCATACCAATAGCTGAAGTGGTCCTTTCCTGAAAGCTGAAGAACCACTTCAAAACGTACTTCCTTTCAATACAAGAGTAAAGTCTTGAAATGGCATAAGCACCTCAGTGTTCTCTTTGGGGTTTCACCTGGTAAACAGCCCCAGTTCCGTTTCTCTAGCAAGACCACTTTTACAAAAACACTGTTTGATGCAAGCTCACCTTTGGGAATCCTGCTGCCGCTCTAGGGCTCCAGGGTGCCACAGGGCAACGAGGTAAACAGTTTCCTATTTATTATTTAAAACAAACAAACAAAACTTACCTGCTGATTTAGCAAACAGATAAGAACTTGTAATATTCCATTTCTGCACAGTAGTACTTTTTATATGCTGCAATGTAAAACTGTTACAGCCTTTCTGAAAAATAACTTGGCAACACTCATTGAGAACCTCTACAAAGGGGCGCCTGCATGGCTCAGTGGGTTGGGCATCTGCCTTCAGCTCAGGTAATGATCCCAGTGTTCTGGGATCGAGCCCTGCATCAGGCACCCTCAGTGAGGAGTCTGCTTCTCCCTCTCCCTCTGCTCCTCCCCCTGCTCATGCTCTCTCTGGCTCTCAAAAAAAAAAAAAAAAAGAAGAACCTCTACAGAGTTGTCATCCTTTGACCCAGTAATTCTTCTTTTTTGATTCTGTTTTTCCTAAAGAAATCAGAAATTTGGGCAAGAATTTATTTTTTAATTTTTAATTTTTTTTAAAAGATTTTATTTATGTGACAGAGAGAGAGACAGCAAGAGCAGGAATACAAGCAGGGGGAGTGGGAGAGGGAGAGGCAGGCTTCCCACCGAGCAGGGAGCCCGAAGTGGGGCTCGATCCCAGAACCCTGAGACCATGACCTGAGCTGAAGCCAGACACCTAACGACTGAGCCACCCAGGTGCCCCATTAGTAAGGAATTTTTGAGAATGCACCCCAAGTATGTAAATTATGTGTGAATTACATGCATTTCGTCATGTGCTAGTGTAATAAGTACATTATAAAACCTTAGCAAGAAAAGCATTGAGTATATTAATACAAATAGAAGCTTATATATCTACTTCTTTTCTCTCTGTCTTTTGTGTACTTCCTGCTTGCTTCCACTCCACTTTGGAGATTTAGAACTCAAAGAAATAATAGAGGAAAATGAGTAAAACGCACTGTTGCTACTTCTATAACAATTATTTAAAACTCCCTTATTTTGCTGTCTTAAAATAGGGCATAGACTGCCACACATGAGCGAAGGACCCAAGGGTCGGCAAGTAGGAAGCGGAGGTGATGGGGAACGCTGGGGCTCCGACAGAGGGTCAAGAGGCAGCCTCAATGAACAGATTGCTCTCGTCCTCCTGCGCCTGCAGGAGGACATGCAGAACATCCTTCAGAGACTTCATAAACTGGAAACACTAACGGCTTCGCAGGTGAGCTTTCGAATTTGTGTTCCTCCACTGCCGATCCTGTAAAACAGCAGATAAGTGTAATCTGTGTTGATCAGATTTACACAAATCAATGTAATGTAATGATTTTTAAAACAATAAAAAAGACTTAGGAGTGCTTGGCTGGCACAGTCGATAGAACATGCAACGCTTGATCTCTGTGTTGTGAGTTCAAGCCCCATGTAGGGCAGAGAGATTACTTTTAAAAAATAAAGTAATTTTAAAAAATTAAATAAAAAGGATTTACGTTTGAAAATATTGTTTACTTAAGAAAAGACTTACCCAGGGGTGCCTGGCTGGCTCAGTCGGTAGAGCATGCGTCTCTTGATCTCAGGGTTGTAAATTCAGTCCCCATGTTGGGTGTAGAGATTACTTTAAAACAAAGCAAAACAAAATCTTGAAAAAAAAAGACTGACCCAAAAGCGAACTGCCACTTAATAAAAAAGTTTTCTAGTGTAAAATTACCAGTACCATGTTGGAGGTAGAAGTAGGGTAGCTTAGTATTAGAAGGATAAGTGCTGTTAAGGGGCGCCTGGCTGGCTCAGTCAGAGAGTGTTGGTCTCTTGATGTTGGGGTTGAGGGTTCAAGCCCCATGTTGGGTGTAGAGATTACTTGAAAGTAAAATCTTTTTTTTAAGAGTTTTTATTTGAGAGCGAGAGAGAGAAGCGGGGAGGGGCAGAGGCAGAGGGAGAAGCAGACTCCCTGCTGAGTAAGGAGTCCAACGTGGGACTCAATCCCAGGACCCCGGGATCATGCCCTGAGCCAAAGGCAGGCACTTAACCAACTGAGCCACCCAGGTGCTCCTATTCTGTGACTTTTTTAAAGAGTATATTGTTTACACTTAATGTTTTTAATGGTATGGAAATTCTGCTAAAAATTCTTTTAATTTTTTTCTTTACAAGTGTTTTATTCTTGGCTTACGTAAAGCAAATAAAAAAAAGATTCTGACATGTTAAAGACTTTTTCCTTAAAATTTGCATAATTCATTTGGATGACAAAAAGAAAGAAATTGATGGTAGAATAGTAGCAGATTGTAGAACTAAAGGAAACTTAGTTCAATACCTCTAGTTCAGCAGAGGAAGAAGGTGAGATTGGGGCAGAGCCCGCTCTATGCCTAAACTTTCCAGATTTCTCATGCAGTGCACTTTCCATCACAGTAAGCTGCCTGAGACTCATGCACTCGATAAATATTTGTTGAATGGCCACACACCGGATACTTTTCTGGGCAGTGGACGCATAAACGAAATGGGAGATAGCGCTGTGTAGCAGAGCTTGGAACAAACTACCTGGATTCAAATCATAGCTCTGCCACTTACTGTGTGGTCTTCAGTCAGGTTACTTTACTTCTCTATGCCTCAGTTTCCTTATCGATAAAATGGAAATACTGGTAATGCCTATCGCATAGGATTGTTCAGAGAATATTTTTTTAAAGATTTTATGTATTTATTTGACAGAGAGACACAGGGAGAGAGGGAGCACAAGCAGGGGGAGTGGGAGAGGGAGAAGCAGGCTTCCCACTGAGCAGGGAGCCCGATGTGGGGCTCGATCCCAAGACCCTGAGATCATGACCTGAGCCGAAGGCAGACGCTTAACGGCTGAGCCACCCAGGAGCCCCAGGATTGTTCAGAGAATTAAGTAAAATGCATAGTACAGTGCCTGGAACACTCATGTGACATTTACATATTGTCACATGACATGATGATGGTGACGATAATAGCGATGATAGTAAGCCAGCTTGGTTTCCTCCCTCAGGAAGTTCACAGCCTTAGAGAGGACCTCACTTAAATAATTCTCTGTCTTCATATTTCCTTTGCAATGGTTGCAACTGTATGGGATTTTTCCTTTCAAACATCTTTCCAAAAAATTCAGTAGGGGCGCCCGGGTGGCTGAGTCGTTAAGCGTCTGCCTTCGACTCCGGTCATGATCCCAGGGTCCTGGGATCGAGCCCCGCATGGGGATCCCTGCTCGGCGGGAAGCCTGCTTCTCCCTCTCCCACTCCCCCTGCTCCTGTTCCCTCTCTCGCTGTGTCTCTCTCTGTCAAATAAATAAATAAATAAAATCTTTAAAAAAAAAAGTCAGTAATCCTTAGGTTAATCTAGCCATAGAATGGTAAATAGAACTTCTAAATATGTAAAAGCCACTGATACCAACAAAAATTCATTGGTCGACTAAACTTTTGTCAGACTCCTGCACTTTCTCTCAGGCCCATCTCTCCACTTCTGCCTTGTAAAATCCAGTTTTATCAAGAACCCTGCTCCGTCAGTTGAACCGGGCGGGCTCCTCATCCTCCACCAAGCCCAGGTGATGTCTGAGATCGCCCTGGCTCGTCTTCAGCACGAATCCTGTTAGGTCGGTTTAGCCAGAATCTTCCTTATCCCTGATGTTTCCTGTTAGGATTTTCCATCCACTGATCCCAGCCCTACTCCTTGATACGAAATTCCCCCTCGCCCATGCTGCGTTGGGAGTTGAACCCCCTCCGTCTCCCCCTACTGTAGAAGTCCCTATGCCCATAGTGATAGCCCCTCCTCCATTGAAGAAAGTCTTCCTTACTGTGCTTTCACACGTGTCCCTGATTTTTTTTTTTAACAACGTGTATGGATAAATATCATTAAACCAAAAAATTATAATGCTACTTATACAGGTAGTGCTAGTGCTGCGTAGATGGAAGAAAGGGTCCTTGGGAATCTTCATTTATCTTTCCAGACCTTCATTACATAGAAAAAAAAAATCTGCTAATAGTTACCATTTAATAGTTCTGACTCTACCTTAGTATTTGTTAGTAGTTGCTGCTTTAATGAGAATAGTGTCATCACATTGGGATTTGGTCACCTTGAATTCCATTCAAATTCACGCGGACTAACGTGACCTTAGTTAAGTCAGCATACACCAGGGATCCCAATTTTGTAAATCTATCCTTTATTCTGAAGAAAGTGCCATAAGGTAAATCTCCCGGTTAAATATTATTATGCCTTGGGGCATCTAAGTGGTTCAATCGGTTAAGCATCTGACTCTTTGTTTTGGCTCGGGTCATGATCTCAGGGTCGTGAGATCGAACCCCACATCGGGCTCCACATCGGGCTCTGTGCTCAGTAGCAGTCTGCTCAAGATTCTCTCTCTCGCTCTCTCTCTCTCTCTCTCTCTGCCTCTGCCCCTCCCTGCTGCATGCTTGCACGTGCGCACTCTCTCTTTCAAATAAATAAGTAAATCTTTAAAATATATCGTTATGCCTACAAGGTACAATTACAAATAATATCATAAGATCATTCCCTTGTCTAGATTCTTTCAGCACTTGCAATTTGATTATACTCTTCTTTAACACCTTAATGGTCTGTGAGGACTAATGCAACATCTGGAGGCAACTAATTTAGTTGTACCTGTAAGGTATAGTCATCGTCGGTACTGGGGTCCTTGAGATCATATGACTTCTAAGAAGGAAATTTAAAGCCTGTCTCCTCCTTACCACTTCCTGCTGTTGGTTCAGTTTACAAGCCTCTGTGCTGTACCTCGAACTTGCCCACAGGCGCCCTCCCACCCTTGGTCTTTGCACTTGCTCTTCCTCTCTACTGAAGATTGTTCTCCTCAACCCCCCGACCCTGCCCCCCTTAGCCACAGAGCATAGTTTTCTTTGTTTAGGTCTTTGCTCCAGTGTCAGCAAAGCCTTCTCTGACCACCCTATTTTTTTTCTCTAAATTTTTTATTGTTATGTTAATCACCATACATTACATCATTAGTTTGTGATGTAGTGTTTCATGATTCGTTGTTTGTGCATAGCACCCAGTACTCCACGCAGAACGTGCCCTCTTGAATACCCATCACCACGCTAACCCATCCCCCCACCCTCATCCCCTCCAGAACCCTCAGTTTGTTTTTCAGAGTCCATCGTCTCTCACGGTTCATCTCCCCCTCCGATTTACCCCTTCATTCTTCGCCTCCTGCTATCTTCTTTTTTTTTTCTTAACATATATTGCATTATTTGTTTCAGAGATACAGATCTGTGATTCATCAGTCTTGCACAATTCTCAGCGCTCACCATAACACATACCCTCCCCGGTGTCTATCACCCAGTCACCCAATCCCTCCCACCCCCACTCCAGCAACCCTCAGTTTGTTTCCTGAGATTAAGAATTCCTCATATCAGTGAGGTCATATGATACATGTCTTTCTCTGATTGACTTATTTCACTCAGCATAACACCCTCCAGTTCCTTCCACGTCGTTCCAAATGGCAAGATCTCATTCCTTTTGATGGCTGCATAATACTCCATTGTATATATATACACCACATCTTCTTTATCCATTCATCTGTCGATGGACATCTTGGCTCTTTCCACAGTTTGGCTATCGTGGACATTGCTGCTATGAACATTGGGGTGCATGTACCCCTTCAGATCCCTACATTTGTATCTTTGGGGTAAATGCCCAGTAGTGCAATTGCTGGATCCTATGGTAGCTCTATTTTCAACTTTTTGAGGAACCTCCATACTGTTTTCCAGAGTGGTTGCACCAGCTTGCATTCCCACCAACAGTGTGGGAGGGTCCCCCTTTCTCCGCATCCCCGCCAACATCTTTCGTTTCCTGACTTGTTCATTTTAGCCATTCTGACTGGTGTGAGGTGGTATCTCATGAGGTTTTGATTTGGATTTCCCTGATGCCGAGCGATGTGGAGCACTTTTTCATGTGTCTGTTGGCCATTTGGATGTCATCTTTGGAAAAATGTCAGTTCATGTCTTCTGCCCATTTCTTGATTGGATTATTTGTTCTTTGGGTGTTGAGTTTGATAAGTTCTTTATAGATTTTGGATACTAGCCCTTTATCTGATATGTCATTTGCAAATATTTTCTCCCATTCTGTTGGTTGTCTTTTGGTTTTGTGGACTATTTCTTTTGCTGTGCAAAAGCTTTTTATCTTGATGAAATCCCAATAGTTCATTTTTGCCCTCACTTCCCTTGCCTTTGGCGATGTTTCTGGGAAGAAGTTGCTGCAGCTGAGGTCAAAGAGGTTGCTGCCTGTGTTCTCCTCTAGGATTTTGATGGACTCCTGTCTCACATTGAGGTTTTTCAACCATTTTGTGTCTATTTTTGTGTGTGGTGTAAGGAAATGGTCCAGTTTCATTCTTCTGCATGTGGCTGTCCAATTTTCCCCACACCATTTGTTGAAGAGACTATCTTTTTTCCATTGGACATTCTTTCCTGCTTTGTCAAAGATTAGTTGACCATAGAGTTGAGGGTCCATTTCTGGGCTCTCTATTCTGTTCCATTGATCTATGTGTCTGTTTTTGTGCCAGTACCATACTGTCTTGATGATGACAGCTTTGTAATAGAGCTGGAAGTCCGGAATTGTGATGCCGCCAGCTTTGCTTTTCTTTTTCAACATTCCTCTGGCTATTCAGGGTCTTTTCTGGTTCCATACAAATTTTAGGATATTTGTTCCATTTCTTTGAAAAAAGTGGATTGTATTTTGATAGGAATTGCATTGAATGTGTAGATTGCTCTAGGTAGCATTGACATCTTCACAATGTTTGTTCTTCCAATCCATGAGCATGGAACATTTTTCCATTTCCTTGTGTCCTCCTCAATTTCTTTCATGAGTATTTTATAGTTTTCTGAGTACAGATCCTTTGCCTCTTTGGTTAGATTTATTCCTAGATATCTTATGGTTTTGAATGCAATTGTAAATGGGATCGACTCCTTAATTTCTCTCTCTTCTGTCTTGTTGTTGGTGTATAGGAATGCCACTGATTTCTGTTGATTGATTTTATATCCTGCCACTTTACTGAATTCCTGTATGAGTTCTAGCAGTTTTGGGGTGGAGTCTTTTGAGTTTTCCACATAAAGTATCATATCATCTGCAAACAGTGAGAGTTTGACTTCTTCTTTGCCGATTTGGATGCCTTTGATTTCTTTTTGTTGTCTGATTTCTGTGGCTAGGACTTCTAATACTACGTTGAATAGCAATTCCGACCACCCTATTTAAAATTGTAAAACTTGGGCACCTGGGTGGCTCAGATGGTTAAGCGTCTGCCTTCGGGTCAGGGCATGATCCCGGGGTCCTGGGATCAAGTCCCGCATCGGGCTCCCTGCTCCTTGGGACCCTGCTTCTCCCTCTGCCTCCCTCTCTCTCTGTCTCTCATGAATAACTAAATAAAATCTTAAAAAAAATTAAAAAATAGATAAATTAAAAATAAATAAATAAATAAATAAAATTGCAAGACTCTCCTCTCCAACATGTCTCATTTCCTCTCCCTGTTTTCCTTCATCTTTTTTTCCTCCCTCCTGTCTTATTTTTCTTTATGGTGTTTATTACTACCTGATATACTGTATATTTTACTAATTTGTTCATTATTATTTGTATCTCTCCATTACAGTATAAGCTCCATTAGGGCAGCACTTTTTGTCATTTTGTTCCCTGTTGCATTTCTAATACCCAGAGTAGTAACTGGTACATAACAGACGCTGAGTAAACATTTACTGAATGAATGAATGAATCAATGAATGATCTTATTAATTTTCATACCATTTCTATGACGTTATAATAAATGGAGAAACTAGAGTAATAAGTTTCCAACAATTAGTATAAGGAAACTTGTTTTCTGGATGAGCCAAGTTGGAATATAAATTTCCTCAATTAAGTTGAAATTTTTCTGCTTAGTTTATACATCTCATTGAAAAACCGACAGTATTCCTCCGCGCAGGAAAGGTAACTATGTGAGGTCAGGAATGTGTTAATTAACTTGATTATGGTAATCATTTCACAATATGTGTATGTATCAAATGATCACACATATATATTAATTATATCTCAAATTATATCCTTTTTTAAAGATTTTATTTATTTGACAGAGACACAGCGAGAGAGGGAACACAAGCAGAGGGAGTGGGAGAGGGAGAAGCAGGCTTCCCGCGGAGCCAGGAGCCCCATGCGGGGCTCTTTCCCAGGACCCTGGGATCATGACCTGAGCCGAAGGCAGATGCCGAACGACTGAGCCACCCAGGCGCCCCTCAAATTATATCTTAATAAAGCTGGAAAAAAATTTAAAAAGTAAACCTACAACACTAACAGTTCATTTCTCATATTTATCATACCTCTTGTGCTATAGTTTTTCATAAATTTTCAAAACAGATCTTTGGATATGATTTATAATTTTTTTAAAGATTTTATTTATTTATTTGACACAGGGAGAGAGATAGTGAGAGCAGGAACACAAGCAGGAGGAATGGGGGAGGGAGAAGCAGGCTTCCCGCCGAGCAGGGAGCTCAATGCAGGGCTCGATCTCAGGACCCTGGGATCGTGACCTGAGCCGAAGGCAGACACTTAAGGACTGAGCCACGCGGGTGCCCCATATGATTTATAATTTTAATAATAATCAAGGCTGCAGTTCTCAGATGTGTTTGTAAATAGGTAATTTTTTTGGAAATTAAAGAATAAGAAAAGTTGATTAGGTAATGTAATAACAGTATAAAAGAAGTAATGGTTTAGATTAGTTTGAGGTTTTATTTTGATAATTTTATATAATTTGAACTATAAAATATAAAATGTCAAAGGTATTTATTTGGCCAGCAATTTTGGGGACCTTGTTATTTGGCCAGTATGGGTTTTAGGACAATTGAAGCATGGTTAGCAGAATAAACTAATATTTTAGCCTTTAAAAAAAAAGATAGGAAATAGAAAAATTACTATTTTTTTCTCATTTTGTCCAAGCTAAATCACTTTCATTTGTATTTATAGGCAAAATCGTCCACATTACAAACCAGTAATCAGCCTCCGTCACAGGTAAGAAGTTCTTAAGTCTAAGTCCCAGGGTTTCAAATAACTTAAAATAAATTTAGGTATACAAGGTTCTTAAAGTATTCCAAATGAAACCTACCCTCTAGAGCTTTGAAGTTACAATATACTTGTTATATGTTTAAGTCTGAAGTACTCCTGGGAGTCTACTTACTGAATTATGCTCTTAGGTACAGCATACCTCCCTTCTGTTTAGCAGGACTGAGATTTGTTATTAAGTTTTATATTTTCAAAATTATGAAATAGTATGTTTTTATGTTTATACATGCAGTGTGTAATAGACTGGTGACCAACTTATTTTATTTTCTCAGAGACCATCTTGGTGGCCCTTCGAGATGTCTCCTGGTGCATTAATTTTTGCTATCATATGGCCTTTTATTGCCCAGTGGTTGGTGCATTTATATTATCAGAGAAGGAGAAGGTAATGTAGTTTTATGATTGACAATAGTTTGCAGAGTCTTATAATCTATAGTAGACAGAGCTTTCAATAGCAGTGAAGAGGATAGGTCTGTTTTATAGATGTATTGTCAGACTGGCCATTCTGTACCGATCCCGAGACTGAACTATCTTGGAAATGATACCTAGTGGATTTCTAGTACCTGTTAGACTTAAAAAAATTAAAGTCTGATGGTTATTTTGGGCTCTTTGCTAACATTAAAGGACCACAGACAATAGGTAGGGAAACAAATAATGCCTGCATGCTCTTTGAACTAGACATTGACATTTCAGAAGATTTTAGCCTGGTGTTGACTATCTCTAGAAATAGAGATTTTTCTAATTTGAGGGCCAATATTCCAGTTTGGGATGCCAGGAGATACCTCAAATAGGCCTGAGAATAATAGATTGGGATCCTTGAAAGGGCTCTGAGATTGTCTAGGTTAGGAATAACCTGAGGCTCAATCTCTTGGGTTCATTAAAGCATTTTTTTTTTAGACACTACGTAAACTGAATTACTTCACATGGCTGGGCATATAGACCATCGTTTACCCCACTCATGGCCTCACTTACTATGTTTTTGGTGTTTTCATCACCATGTCCCATTAAATAACAACAGATGGGGAGAAGAAATAGGATATTTGATAATTTTAAGTGCCGTCTTAAATATGTGCAATAGAGACACATTTTTAAAAATCTACAAGTTTAAATAATTATGGGTATGCTGTTCTTCTACCAAAGAACCCAAGTCCCTAATTAACTGTATTTGCTATCAAAAGCGGAAATGAGGCATTCGCCCTTCTCTTCTCTGAAAGGGATAAACAGCACACTAGTTAACGTAAGTGCTCCAGTCATAATACCTGATGGCAGAGAAACTGAAATGCATCGGGATTTGGGTGAATCCTTTTAGTCTTCCCGTTTTCTGCTTATGTTAAGACAGTTTGACTTATGTTCGTAAGAGAACTAAATAAGTTCCGTGGTACATTCATGTTCTTGGAATACACCCGCCCACTTGAAAAACCTTGAGTAGGAGTTCAGAAACAAAAACTGCTCTCACACTGTTATTTACCTCTTTTCTAAGTCATTTTTATAGATGTCATTTCAGCTGTGTGGAAGGTGGGTGGCAGGGTTCGATAAACCTTAGTTTAAGTCCTTTCTTTTCTTCTTTTTACACATTTTACATTTCTCCCATGATGGTCGGGTTTAGTGCTATGCGGTAGTTTTTTTTTTTTTTTTTCAGATTTTATTTATTTGAGAGAAAGAGAGTGAGCGAGGGAGAGCATGGAGGGGAGCGGGCAGAGGGAGAGGGCGAAGCAGGCTCTCCACTGAGCAGGGAGCCTGACGGGGCTCGATCCCAGGACCCTGGGATCATGACCCGAGCCGAAGGCAGACGCCTAACGACTGAGCCACCCAGGTGCCCCTCACACAGTGTTTTAAATTTTAATTTCCCTAATAAATGGAGAGAAAAAGGACCCAACCTTTTCTCACTATTTCGTAAGAATGCTAGATTGAAGCAGCAGGACACAATGGCACCAAAGTTAGGTGTTGACATAATTGGCAATGTATTTAAAGTTCCTTTTCATGTTTCCTCTGTTGAAAGTTGAGGATTGGAGAGTAGAGAAATTGGCACAAGACAAAAACCCTAACACTTACTTGGGTTAATAATTTATGTTATGCTTAAGTTTGCAGCAGCTTATCACTTTATTAACGATGGAAAAAACAATGACTTTGCTTCAGAAGTCACCAAAAATTGCAGTTTTTCCAAAAAGTTTTTTTTTAAAGATTTATTTATTTATTTATTTGACAGAGAAAGACACAGAGAGACAGGGATCACAAGCAGGGGGAGTGGGAGAGGGAGAAGCAGGCTTCCCGCGGAGCAGGGAGCCCGATGTGGGGCTCGATCCCAGGACCCCGGGATCATGACCTGAGCTGAGGGGAAGACGCTTAATGACTGAGCCACCCAGGCGCCTCCTAAAAGTATTTTTTTAAGATATTCCTTCCTGGTAGACATCTACACCATTTCTCCTAAGCATCCCTTTCGATTACTTACAGATGCCTCTGAATGGAGATACTCTTACCTATTTTTTTTAAGATTTTATTTATTTATTTGATAGAGATAGGGAGAGGAAGAGCACAAGCAGGTGGAGTGGCAGGCAGAGGGAGAGGGAGAAGCAGGCTCCCCACTGAGGAAGGAGCCTGACATGGGGCTCGATCCCAGGACCCTGGGATCATGACCTGAGCCGAAGGCAGCCGTTTAACCAACTGAGCCACCCAAGCGCCCCACTCTTAACCTATTTTTTTTGATGTAGTGTTCCATAATTCATTATTTGCATATAACACCCAGTGCTCCATGCAGAATGTGCCCTCTTTAATACCCATCACCAGGCCAACCCATCCTCCCACCCCCCTCCCCTCTAGAACCCTCAGCTTCTTTTTCAGAGTCCATCGTCTCTCATGGTTCATCTCCCCCTCCGATTCCTCCCCTTCATTCTTCCCCTCCTGCTATCTTAACCAATTTTCAATACTCTACTTTGTTATTGTTGAATCTTCATCAAGTTTTCAGTATGTTAAGTGTTTACTCCTTCCAAATTACCAACTATTTAGACTGTGCAACTGCATTTTGTTTTAAAGATTATTTATTTATTAATTTATTTGACAGAGAGAGAGAGAGACAGTGAGAGGGAACACAAGCAGGGGCAGTGGGAGAGGGAGAAGCAGGCTTCCCGCAGAGCAGGGAGCCACACATGGGGCTCGATCTCAGGACCCTGGGACCATGACCTGAGCTGAAGGCAGACGCTTAACGACTGAGCCACCCAGGTGCCCCTGCAACTGCATTTTGATGAGATAGTGGGTTTTTTTTTAAAGATTTATTTACTTATTTGTGAGAGAGAGCACACGGAGAGGAGGGGCAGAGGCAGAGGGAGAGAGAGAGAATCCCAAGCAGACTCCCCGCTGAGCGTGGAGTCTGACATGGGGCTTGATCCCAGGCTCTGACCTGAGATCATGAAACTGAGCTAAAATCGAGTTGGATGCTCAGCCGACTGAGCCACCCAGGTGCCCTGGATCAGATAGTGTTTTATGTATTATTTGTTCATATATGTAACAAATTAACTGGGGTTGGAGATAGAGCCATATTTGATATGGAAATACGTTTTGGCCTTGAGGGGACTTAGACATCTTTTCATCCGGAAATGTGTAGCAATTTTTTTTTTTAAAGATTTTATTTATGTATTTGACAGAGAATGACACAGCGATAGAGGGAGCACAAGCATGGGGAGTGGGAGAGGGAGAAGCAGGCTTCCGGACGAACAGGGATCCCGATGTGGGGCTCGATCCCAAGACCCTGGGATCATGACCTGAGCCGAAGGCAGACGCTTAACAACTGAGCCATCCAGGCGCCCAGTGTGTAGCAATTTTTAATCTGACAGGTATATAGGAATGAAGACTAGAGAGCAGTGTGTATGGTTTGCAGGAGATGGGTTCTGTGTTAGAGATGAGGAGAAAGATCCAGAAATCCAGTTAGACTGGGAAAGGTGTGGAAAGGAGTGGATATGCCCTATTCTTAATAGGAACCATCCTATGCCTCGACCCCTCATACAGTGTCTGTGGGCTTTCAATAAATGTGTGCTGAGGGCATGACTGAAGGCCCACTATTTGTAGGAGTTCACACGGAAGTACCATATGATATAGAATGCTTTCTTTCTATTTATTTATTTATTTTAAATGTTTTTTTCCCCCATTTTATTTAATAAATATGCATCTGGGTACGAACACACTGAGAGAGTTCCATATATATGTAAAATAAGTAGCTGTCTATTTGCGGTAAGCTTTTTGAAAAGACGTTTGTTTTGTTTCCTTAAACATTCAAAGTAATGTGTGAGGTCCACTCCTTGATTCCCCCCCCATCCCCCACCCCCCACCCCCTGTGCAGAAGAATCTAAATTCAAAAGTAAATTACTCGTGGGGCGCCTGGGTGGCTCAGTGGGTGAAGCGTCTGCCTTCGGCTCAGGTCATGATCTCAGGGTCCTGGGATCGAGCCCCACATTGGGCTCCCTGCTCAGTGGGGAGTCTTCTTCTCCCTCCCCCTTTGCCTGCCACTCCCCCTGCTTGTGCTCTCTCTCTCTGTCCAGTAAATAAATAACATCTAAAAACAAAATTGTATTATCACTCTGCAGCAGATCAGAAAAAAAAACCAAAAAACAAAAACATTTTTTCTGAATGTGGTATGAAGAGCAACACCTGCAGACTTCTTGTTCAAAAATTGGCCCTGCGCAGCCTCTGTGGTTCTTCCTCTACCCAGTTACCCAACCTGACCATTCTAAATAAAATTATCCAGGAGTACAATACTAAAAGCAGCCCTATTAAGTCCAAAAGACTACCCTTAAGCTATTACTTTGAAGGGAAGCATGTTTCTAACCACTTTTCTTTATCATTCTGCCCAGGTTCATAAATATGCGTGTAGTTTTCTTGGGGCTCTGAGCTTTCAGTAGCAGGTTCTAGCAACTAGGTAGGTGTGGGGAGGATTTCTGCAGGAATACTCTTCAGGTGGAGCCTGGGGCAGATGGTCCTGCCTCGAAAAGTCCAGGTTTCTGAGGAGGGGAAAGAATCCATCAGTCCAGCCGAGCAGATCCTTGAGCAGGCAAGGCGAAAGGCATGTTTCCCTCTACCCTTAATCTGTTGTTTTCTGTAACTTTTCTTATCACACCATACCCTACATTTTGCAAGTTAATTTAAAAAAGAAAAAAGGACAAAAAAGAGATCTCAGGAAGAGCTTGAAAAACATTCTAAAGTTCTGAAAATACTGATGGGGATTTATGTTTATTTACCTATTACAGGAGAAGACTGAAGATTAGAGAGTTGTGTGCTTTTTTGTAAATCTGCAAAGGATTTTGTGTGGGAATTTACATCACGTGGGTTGTTAGTAAGTGTCGCTAACTGTTCATGCACCTTCCAGCTAACATTTCTGCTAAAACCTCACTCGGGCTGTTAGTCTTCAGAACCAACCCGCAATTGTGGGACGCCTTGGTGGCTCAGTCAGTTACGCATCTGCTTTCAGCTCGGGTCATGATCTTGGGGTCCTGGGATCCAGCCCCAGCCCCACTTTGGGCTCCCTGCTCAGTGGGGAGTCTGCTTCTCCCTCTCCCTCTGCTCCTCCCCCCGGCTGGTGCTCTCTCTCTCTCTCTCTCTAAATAAATAAAACCTTTAAAAAAAGAAGTACCACCCACAATTCTGTTCTGGCTCCAGGCGCCTTTTTTTTTTCTTCATGACTTGAGGGCTGTCCTTATGTTACATAATATGAAAAATGATCTGCTCATTTAAAATGTCACTCCTGCCAAGGAAGTGTACATAAGAGGTTTTCTACAGAAGATAATGGCTGATGGTATTATCTAAAATATCACTCCTGCCAAGGAGGTTGCATAAGAGTATTTCTACAGAGGTGAGGAATGAATCTGTGATGAGAACGTTCCAGGCATTTTGGCATCTTGAGTTGTGGGGAGGGAATAGAGATTTCACCGCTGTGGGACCTTTCCCAGACCTCAGATCATACGCGAATTGTTTTGTGCTAACAAGCCCACCCTTCTCTGATCACTCGTTCATTCTGCTATCACTAAAACTGTCACATTATACCTTTCCAAACTTAGTTTATATATCTCCCTCTCACACCCAAGCTAACCTGAGAGCTCTTCTGAGAGCTGAGAGCCTGCCTCATTTATGTTTGAATCCCTAGTGCTTGGCACAGTGCCCAGAAAGTAACAGACACAAAATATATGTTGATTTTTTTTTTTTAAGATTTTATTTATTTAGTTGACAAAGAGAAAAGAGCGTATAAGCAGGAGGAGTGGCAGGCAGAGGGAGAGGGAGAAGCAGTCTCCCATCTGAGCAGAGAGCCCAGACCCCAGGACCCTGGGATCATAACCTGAGCCGGAATCAGAGACTTAACCAACTGAGCCACCCAGATGCCCTAATATATGTTGATTAAATGAGTAGTCTAGGTTTTATATCTATCAACCTTTTGTAATCTTACTCAGCTTTTTTTGTTTCAGAACTTTTCCAAGTTATAAATTAATTCCCAAAACTCTGAATTGCATTAAGCCAACTAGAAAAGGATGAGAAGTAATTTCTTAAGAACTGTTGGTAATTTTATGGTTTGATTCTGAATGTGAATATTATGGTTATGTTATCGTTCAAAGAATTCTCTGGTATGGATGTGTTTTGTATTCAGGTTGCATTTATATTCATAGGAAATTGGTTTTTACTTTGTTTTTAAAGAAAACTGAACTGAAGAAAATGATATTTTCCCCAAGAAGACTACTGGGCCTGAATGACCTCAGAATGAAATGGAACTTCCGTGGAACTCACAAGAAATCTTAGTTTGTGATGATTACACTTCTTTTTGTCGTCAGTAGTTTGGTTTGTGTACATATATACATATATAGATATTTTGCACTACACAAATGATAACATTTTAAGGACTAATATTGCTGATACTTGAATCATTAATCTCACCTAGGCTATAAGTAGCATACATAGATTTGCCCTACCCTTGAACTTGAAAGACATTAAATTATTAATTATTGTTTGGTAACATGTTTACCTGATTATCTCCCATAGAGAACTATAAGCTGCTTTTCCAAGGTATAGTTGTGATAATGAGATGAGATTTGTAACTGGATATTTTTAATTTTCTAAATCAACTATGAGAAAGAATGCAAACCAGGAGTGAATTTCAAATGAGATTAAATCAACTTTCTGTCTTAGTCACTGAATTGCCATGCCAAGGACTAGAAAACTGCTGGAGAATCTTCTCCACATCCACTCCGTGGGCTGCCCCGAATCCCTCCTGGGCATTCACAGTGCTGACTTTAGTGTTTAGGCGCCCTTATTACAAAGTAGAGCCGTACATCCGAGGCGTACTTTTTCCAAACGAACGCAGACTAGACATAACCTGCTGACAGGAATGATGAAGAATCGGCTGCAAGTAGGCCTGGAAGTACACTCTGAGCCTGTAGCTCATTGGTAAGATTTTCTCCAGCCGTATACATTTATTCCTTTGTAATCGCTTTTCTGTAACTGAGGATATCTTGTTTCTGCTTCATAGGGTGCTTTGAAATATAAAATGAAAACTTATTTATACTGTTTTTACAAAGGTCAAAAAGGAAACACATGGAAATCACTTTTCTGCAACTGGTAAACTACGCAGACTGGACTCCTAACCTCTTAGTGCCTCCGTTTTTCTCTCATTCAAAGGCATATAATTCAGTTACTTGCTTCATTTTTTTCCCTAAATAACTAGAGATCCGTTTTTCCTTCGGGGTATAATATTTGAGATATACCTATTTCACAGGGGGTAATGGAAGGATTCGCAAGCTAGCAGGCCATGTGCTTCCATATGAGTAAGGCACACCCAACTAACATAAACTTAAATGTCCCCCGTTTAGACTAAAAAGAAGACTGTAATTTAGAACCTTGAAGGCTTTGTTTGGAATTATTCTTCCTGTATACCTTCCAAAACTCCACTTATTTAGATGTACCTTGTACTGTAAAGATTTCTCTCATTCAAAGGCATTAGTAGCAAATAATTTTTAAGCATTCTTGGTATGTATGATGTTGGGTTAAGCATCATGTGTTCAGAGTGTTTTCAGTAAGAAAGTAATCCATCCCTAGGATAGAGGGTGGTTCTTTGTTTGCTTGAAGAAAAAAGTATAAGAACATAATTTGCTTTCCCCAGACTCTTTTTTCCTTTTTTTCATGTAATTTGGTGTTTTTTATTTTTTAATCACATCTTGACTAAAATGTGTCTATCTAAAGGGATTACTAATATTTGCTTTTTAAAAACTGTTCTCTAGTCATTTGGGGAAAAAAATGAAGCAAGTAACTGAATTGTATGTAAAAATAACATTTAAACCTGTGGATCAGGGATTATTTTCAAAAATTAGATATCAATTTGGTATCAGAAAATGGTGGCTTTTCTCTTTAGTAAATCAGTTAACTAAATGCCAATTAAGAATAGAAGCAGAGGTGATTCATTACAGGCACTGGGAGGTGACTGACTCCTAGGGATAACCATTTGTATCCTATTCCAAAGTCTTATTTTATAGTTTGAAAAGCACTTTGCACACAGTTCTTGTATATACAAGTAAGGATGTAATTATGGGATATAGTGTGACTGCTTTGTTTAATAAGAGCCTCGTTTAAAATTTTAAATTGACAGCTGGTATTTTTTTAATGATCTACTTCTTTTCTGTTTCTTTATTGTAAAACTACGTTAAAAATAAAAGGTTAATGAGAAGTGCTATGGTTTTTATTACTTGTTACTGCTAGAAGTACATTGATTATAAAGGATTAAACGAGCAGAAATCGTGGGAATTCATAGAACGTAATCATGCCTCTTTCGGAATAAAGCCATGCTATTACATACAATTTCATAAAAGTCCCAACGTGGGATAAAGGAGAACTCCTTTAGTCATTTGGTTAAGAATCTTATTGATCCAGCAAAGTCTCAGTTTCCATTCTTTCACCAAATAGCTAGCTTCCCCCAGCCACTCAGTGCACCCTTAATCAGCGAAGACATCTTAAATACACACAGTTGGTCTTAGGTGGAATATGGTGAGAGAAGTTTGTGTTTTTTGTTTTGTTTTGTTTTGTTTTTTCCTAAAGATTTTATTTATTCATTTGAGAGAGAGAGAGAGAGAGAGAGCACAAGCGGGGAGGGGAGGGAGAGGGAGAAGCAGTCTCCCAGCCGAGCAGGGCGCCCGACGCGGGACTCGATCCCAGGACCCTGGGATCATGACCTGAGCCGAAGGCAGACGCTTAATGACTGAGCCACCCAGGCGCTCCAGCTTATTTCTTTTTAGCACTGACTCATATTTGATCGTATGGATGCACCACAGTTTATTTATCCTTCCACCTATTGAAGAACATCTTGGTTGCTTCCAAATTTTAGCACTTATGAATAAAACTGCTGTCAACGACTGTGTGCAGGTTTTGTGTGGTCATACTCATTTGGGTAAATACCAAGGAGCATGATTGCTGGATCACATGGTAAAGGTATGTTAGGTTTTTTTTGGGGGGGTAGTGGAGAGAGAGCATGAGCGGGGTGGGGAGGGGCAGAGAGAGAAGGAGAGAGAGAAAATCCCAAGCAGGCTCCACGGCCAACACATTTCCCAATGTGGGGCTTGATCCCACAACCCTGAGACCACGACCTGAGCCAAAATCAAGAGTTAGATGCTCACCGACTGAGCCACCCAGGTGCCCCAGTATATTTAGTTTTATAAGAAAGTGCCAAAATGTCTTCCAGAGTGGCTGTACTATTTTGTATTCCCACTAGTAATGAACAAGAGTTCTCGTTTCGTGTCTTTGCCAGCATTCGGTGATGTCAGTGTTTTGGATTTGAGCTGTTCTGAAGGGTGTGCAGTGGCATCTCGAGGTTTCATTCTCTTTCTCTTTGAATTACAGCCTGTAAGGTTGATACTGTAGAGATCTGGGCCATCTATCCTGCAACTTGGAGGAGGCTGAGATAATAAGGCCAACATCTGGACCTAAGAACTTAGACGCCAGTCAGATACAGTGAATTCAAGTGAACTCTGAAAACACTACCCCTCTCTTTATATAATTTGTTTACATGGATTAATAAATTTCCCTTGTTACTTAAGGTAGTTTCAGTTAGGTTTCTGACACTTGCAGCCGGAGACCTGACTAGTGTAGGCACCTCTTGATTCTCCGGACGGATGTGGTGTGCAGGCTTTGGAGCCGGACTGTCTAGGTTAGAATTGTGTGCAGTTATGGGAAAATCACTTAAAACTTGTGTTTCAGTTTCCTTGTATATAAAATTTGGATAATAATGTCATAGGGTTAATACATGTAGTATACAGAGAACAGTGCTCAGGACCCGGTAAGTACTTAGTAACTGATAGCTATTCTGCTGGCACTATCCTTTTGATTATTTCACTATCAGTCCTTTTACAGAGGTAGGACGAGAAGACATAAAATCCAATTCCCTTTCACAGGTTTTGAAAGTGCTATAAAAAGATAGATACTGGAAATGTCAGTGCAAGGGTACAGACTTTTATTTATTTATTTATGTTTTAAACAAGAGCCAGTCTCCTCCACTTATCCTCTGGATATGATCCCTTTCCTCAAGGATTTTTACCATATTTTTCTTCCCCGGAAGGAACTCCTTTCATCACTTTTGGTTGATTTGGGGGGGGGGTACTTACCTCCAAGGTCCTAAATAATATGTTTGAACTGCTATTCTTTGATCCTTGTGTTAGGAATTGTTTACTTCCCACTACCGAAATTGAAGATCTCATTCTTTTTCCTTCCTTTACATTCATTGCTCACGTGTATCCTTTTCATTTCCCCACCTTTGAAATACCGCTCGTCAAAACTGAAGGGTCTAGGATTTTATGCTACCTGGAAGCTAGCAAGTTTGCCTGGCACAGTTTTATGGATGCTAGTAGAACGAAGGAGGGTTTATTATACATAGCAATATTAGCAGCGAGAGTATCGGCATTTTGGTACTGGTGCTCCCAGCCCCAAGTCCCACAGGGTGACACAGGAGGTCAGATGGCACCTGCACATGCAGTGGGGGTGCCTTACAGGAGAGGAGCCCTGACTTTAGGGAATGCGAATCTTTTATTTTTTTAAAAGATTTTATTCATTTGACAGAGACACAGCGACAGAGGGAACACAAGCAGGGGGAGTGGGAGAGGGAGAAGCAGGCTCCCCGCGGAGCAGGGAGCCCGATGCGGGGCTCGATGCGGGGCTCGATCCCAGGACCCTGGGATCATGACCTGAGCCGAAGGCCGACGCTTAACGACTGAGCCACCCAGGCGCCCCAGGAGTATTCTTTTCTTTATACTATACTATATGCAATATCTTTTAAAATCTCTCTGGGGTTACTAATGATAATACTTTTGAAGTTTTCTTTCTGTGTGTAGACTGTTGCCCTCATTACTTTTTCTCCAAATTGTTTTGATCTATATAGTTAAAAAGACTTTCCTCAGGTATCCAGTAATCTTGGTTGTTTGCTCATATTTGTGAGTAAGAGACTACAAAGCTGATTGGAGGCTCTCAGTGGGGCTTAGATACACTAGGCTTCACTGAAGGGCTTTCTGTATAAGCCGTTTAAAGTTGGGGAACATCCATGTCACATCTTTGGATTTCTTTTTTTTTTTTCTTTTAAGTAAACTCTATATCTTAAGTGGGGTTCGAACTCATGACCTGGAGATCAAGAATCACATGCTCTGCTGACTGAGCCAGCCAGGTGCCCCATCTTTGGATATTTTTAAAGATCTCTTGAGCTGGTTAAACTCCTGATAACGCTCTACTAATCTCTTGCCTAGAGGGTTAGATCATTTCTATCTACATTCTGGGAGCTGACTGAGGGTCGGGGTTAGAGGGCTGGGGGTCTTTTTTTTTTTAAGATTTTATTTATTTATTTGTCAGCGAGAGAGAGACACCATGAGCAGGGGGAGTGGCAGAGGCAGAAGCAGGCTTCCCGCCGAGCAGGGAGCCCGATGCGGGGCTCGATCCCAGGACCCTGACATCATGACCTGAGCTGAAGGCAGACGCTTAACCGACTGAGCCACCCAGGCATCCCATGGGCTGGGGGGGTCTTGGCATTTGGAGTACATCTTCGCTTAAAGCCCATTTTAGTGCCATTATTGTATTAGAGACCCAACAGAAACGGCAGATTCATTTGGATATGTTGAGGAGAGTGTAACAAAGAGCCTATTTATACAGGAATGGGTAGGGCATAAGGAAACCACAAGGAATAGTTTAGTGCTATGTCAGTTTGCTAGGGCTGCCACAACAAAGTACCATAGACGAGGTGGTGAAAACAACCTAGTAGTAAAGCGCATTTATTTTCTCACAGTCTGGAGTTTACAAGTCCAAGGTCAGCATATTGACAGGATTGATTTCTTTTGCGGTCTCTCTCCTTGGCTTATAGGTGGCCATCTTTCGCCTGCAACTTCACACAGTCTAAGCTCTGTATTTGTGTCCTACTCTTGTTTTCTTTTTCTAAAGATTTTATTTATTTATTCGACAGAGACAGCGATAGAGTACAAGCAGCGAGAGCGGAAGAGGGAGAAACAGGCTTCCCGCGGAGCCAGGAGCCCGACGCGGGGCTCGATCCCAGGACCCCGAGATCACGACCCGAGCCGAAGGTAGACGCCCAACCATCTGAGCCACCCAGGCGCCCCCTACTCTCCTTTTCTTATAAGGACGCAGTAATTACTATATGGGTTATATGAGGCCACCCTAATGGCCTCATTTAACTTAACTCCCTCTTTAAAGACTCAATCTCCAAAAACACTTACAGTCTGAGGTCCTGAAGGTTAGGACTTCAACATACGAATTTTGGGATGACACAGTTCAGATCATAACAAGTACCTTCGGAGGTAATAACAGTAGGTCTCCAGTGATAAGGGGAAGGAGCATTATCAGATGCCACAGACAGATTGGTACTGTGGAGACAGTTACTTTACAAGAGCTGAAAACTGGTGGAGAGGCGACCAGCCTACCTGGACCTACAGGGAAGAAAGTGTGGGAATCAATCTTCCAACCTCCGTCTTTTCCTTCCCTGGGATCTCCTGGTGATACTCCCCGGTAGCCAAATCTAACCGGAAGCCAGAGTATAGGGCCGTCTGTTGATGTAGCCAACACTAGTCAGCTTCCCAGGACACACAGCAGGCTGGAGAAGGGTGGAAGGGGATCTGGAGGGGCAAATGAAAGATCTACAGCACAGTCAGTACCCCTGCTTTCGTGTGTGCTTGGGATCCTCTCTGTTTGCCTATAAAGAGGAAAATCCCACACTATTTGGCAAGAGGAAGGGAGGGCATATTTAGAAGGGTGTGTGCAGTTGGGGAGGAGATCTACAATTTGGCTTCTAATATGGAATTCAAGGAATTATTTTAACCACTCCTTTTGACCCTTACTTTGGGATGTTTCTGGTGCCTACACCTGACTGAACCTATTCGAGGACTTTTGTAGTGTAAATTGGATTTACTTTTGGCTATCTCCAAGACGCACTGAGGATGACGTTTCCTAAGTTTTTACTACTCACCCATTTATTTTTAAAAATTTTTTATTTAAATTCCTGTTAGCTAACATACAGTGTAATATTAGTTTCTGGTGCACAATGTAGTGATTCAACTTTTTGGTACATCACCTGGTGCTCATCACAGCAAGTGCCCTCCTTAATCTCCATCACCTATTCCACGCATGCCCCGCCCACCTCCTCTCTGCTAACCATCTGGGTGTTCTCTGTAGTTAAGAGTCTGTTTCTCGTTCTCTTCATCTCCCTTTCCCATTTGCTTGTTTGTTTTGTTTCTTTTTTTTATTAAAAGATTTTATTTATTTATTCATGAGAGACAGAGAGAGAGAGAGAGAGAGAGAGAAGCAGAGGGAGAAGCAGGCTCCCCACTGAGCAGGGAGCCCAATGCGGGACTCGATCCCAGGACCCTGGGATCATGACCTGAGCCGAAGGCAGACGCTTAACCATCTGAGCCACCCAGGCGCCCTGTTTTGTTTCTTAAATTCCACGTATGAGTGAAATCATATGGTATTTGTCTTGACTGAGTTATTTCACTTGGCATAATACTCTCTAGTTCTATCCACATCGTTGCAAATGCCAAGATCTCATTCTTTTTTATAGCTGAGTAATGTTCCTCCCTCCCTCCCTCCCTCCCTCTCTCTCTCTCTCTCTCTGATGTGGAAATGGAGAAAGATGTGGAATATCACCACATCTTTCTCCATTCATCAATCAGTGGACTCTTGCGCTGTTTCCCTAATTTGGTTATTGTAAATAATGCTGCCATAAACATAGGGGTGCAATAGCCCTTTGAATTAGTATTTTTGTATTCTTTGGGTAAATTCCTAATAGTGCAGTTGCTGGATCATAGGATAGTTCTATTTTTAACTTTTTGAGGAACCTCTATACTGTTCTTCAGAGTGGTTGTACCAGATTGCATTCCCACCAACAGCGTAAGAGCGTTCCCCTTCCTCCACATCCTCACCAACACCTGTTGTTTTTTGTGTTGTTGATTTTAGCCATTCTGGCAGGTGTGAGGTGGTATCTTATTGTAGTTTTGATTTGTATTTCCCTGATGATGAGTGATGTTGAGCATCTTTTTACGTCTGTTGGCCATCTGGATGTCTTCTTTGGAAAAATGTCTATTCATGTCTTCTGCCCATTTTTAATTTGGATTATTTGTTTTTTGGGTATTCAGTTGTATCAGTTCTCTATATATTTTGAATACTAACCCTTTATCAGATATGTCATTTGCAAATATCTTTTCCCATTCAGTGGGTTGCCTTTTAGTTTTGTTAATTGGTTTCTTCGCTGTGCAGGTTTTATTTCGCTGTAGTGCCATTAGTTTATTCTTTGGTTTCCCTTGCCTTTGGAGACATATCTAGAAAGAAGTCGATATAGCGGATGTCAAAGGGGATACTGCCTGTGTTCTTTTCTAGGATTTGTATACTTTCAGGTCTCACAGTTAGGTCTTTATTCCATTTTGAATTCTTTTTTTTAAATTTTTTTATTATGTTAATCACCATACATTACATCATTAGTTTGTGATGTAGTGTTCCATGATTCATTGTTTGTGCATAACACCCAGTGCTCCACGCAGAATGTGCCCTCTTTAATACCCATCACCAGTCTAAACCATCCCCCCACCCCCTCCCCTCTAGAACCCTCAGTTTGTTTTTCAGAGTCCATCGTCTCTCATGGTTCGTCTCCCCCTCCGACTTACTCCCCTTCATTCTTCCCTGCCTGCTATCTTCTTCTTCTTCTTTTTTTTTCTTAACATATATTGCATTATTTGTTTCAGAAGTACAGATCTGTGATTCAACAGTCTTGCACAATTCACAGTGCTCAGCATAGCACATACCCTCCCCAATGTCTATCACCCAGACACCCCATCCCTCCCACCCCACCCCCACTCCAGCAACCCTCAGTTTGTTTCCTGAGATTAAGAATTCCTCATATCAGTGAGGTCATATGATACATATCTTTCTCTGATTGACTTATTTCACTCAGCATAACACCCTCCAGTTCCATCCACGTTGTTGCAAATGGCAAGATCTCATTCCTTTTGATGGCTGCATAATATTCCATTGTGTATATATACACCACATCTTCTTTATCCATTCATCTGTCGATGGACATCTTGGCTCTTTCCACAGTTTGGCTATGGGGGACATTGCTGCTATAAACATTGGGGTGCAGGTGCCCCTTCAGTTCACTACATTTGTATCTTTGGGGTAAATGCCCAGTAGTGCAATTGCTGGGTTGTAGGGTAGCTCTATTTTCAACGTTTTGAGGAACCTCCGTACTGTCTTCCAGAGTGGCTACACCAGCTTGCATTCCCACCAACAGTGTAGGAGGGTTCCCCTTTCTCTGAGTCCTCACCAACATCTGTCGTTTCCTGACTTATTATTTTTAGCCGTTCTGACCAGCGTGAGGTGGTATCTCATTGTGGTTTTGTTTTGTATTTCCCTGATGCCAAGGGACGTGGAGCATTTCTTTCATGTGTCTGTTGGCCATTTGGATGTCTTCTTTGGAGAAAAGTCTGTGCATGTCTTCTGCCCATTTCTTGATTGGATTATTTATTCTTTGGCTATTGAGTTTGGTAAGTTCTTTATGGATTTTAGATACTACCCCTTTATCTCATATGTCAGTTGCAAGTATCTTCTTCCATTCTGTCAGTTGTCTTTTGGTTTTGTTGACTGTTTCCTTTGCTATGCAAAAACTTTTTATCTTGATGAAGTCCCAATAGTTCATTTTTACCCTTGCTTCCCTTGCCTTTGGAGACGTGTCTAGCAAGAAGTTGCTGCGGCCAAGGTCACAGAGGTTGCTGCCTGTGTTCTCCTCTAGGATTTTGATGGATTCCTGTCTCACATTTACGTCTTTCATCCATTTTGAATCTATTTTTGTGTATGGTATGAGGAAATGGTCTAGTTTCATCTTTCTGTATGTGGCTGTCCAATTTTCCCAACACCGTTTGTTGAAGAGACTGTCTTTTTTCCATTGGCTGTTCTTTTGTGCTTTGTCGAAGATTAGTTGACCATAGAGTTGAGGGTCCATTTCTGGGTTCTCTGTTCTGTTTCATTGGCCAATGTGTCTGTTTTTGTGCCAGTACCATACTGTCTTGATGATGACAGCTTTGTCATAGAGCTTAAAGTCCAGAATTGTGAGCCACCAGGTTTGGTTTTCTTTCTCAACATTCCTTTGGCTCTTTGGGGTCTTTTCTGGTTCCATAGAAATTTTAGGATTATTTGTTCCATTTCTTTGAAAAAAGTGGATGGTATTTTGATAGGGATTGCATTGAATGTATAGATTGCTCTAGGTAGCAATGACAGTTTAACAATATTTGTTCTTCCAATCCATGAGCATAGAATGTTTTTCCCTTTCTTTGTGTCTTCCTCAGTTTCTCTCATGAGTGTTCTATATTTTTCAGTGTGGAGATCCTTTCCCTCCTTTGTTAGGTTTATTCCTAGGTATCTTACGGTTTTCAGTGCAATTCTAAATGGGTTCAACTTCTTAATTTCTCTTTCTTTCTCATTGTTGGTGTATAGAAATGCAACTCATTTCTGTGCATTGATTTTATATCCTGCCACTCTGCTGAATTCCTGTATGAGTTCTAGCAATTTTGGGGTGGAGTCTTTTGGGTTTTCCACATAGAGTATCATGTCATCTGTGAAGAATGAGAGTTTGACTTCTTTGCCAATTCTGATGCCTTTTATTTCTTTTTGTTACCTGATTGCTGAGGCTAGGACTTCTAGTACGATGTCGAACAGCAGTGGTGAGAGTGGACATCCCTGCCGTGTTCCTGACCTTAGGGGGAATGCTCTCAGTTTCTCCCCACTGAGAATGATACTCACTGGGCTTTTCGTAGATGGCTTTTATGATATTGAGGTATGTGCCCTCTATCCCTGCACCATGAAGAGTTTTGATCAAGAAAGGATGCTGTACTTTGTCAAATGCTTTTTCTGCATCTATTGAGAGGATCATATGGTTCTTGTTCTTTCTTTTATTAATGTAGTGTATTATATTGATTGCTTTGCGGATGTTGAACCACCTTTGCAGCCCAGGAATGAATCCCCCTTGGTTGTGGTGAATAATCCTTTTAATGTACTGTTGGATCCTATTGACTAGTATTTTGGTGAAAATTTGTGCATCCTTGTTCATCAGGGCGATTGGTCTGTAATCTCTCCTTTTTGATGGGGTCTTTGCCTGGTTTTGGGATCAAGGTAATGTGGCCTCATAAATGACTTTGGAAGTTTTCCTTCCATTTCTATTTTTTGGAACAGTTTCAGGAGAATAGGTATTAATTCTTCTTTAAATGTTTGGTAGAATTCCCCTGGGAAGCCGTCTGGCCCTGGGCTTTTGTTTGTTGGGAGATTTTTGATGACTGCTTCAATTTCCTTAGTGGTTATAGGTCTGTTCAGGTTTTCTATTTCTTCCTGGTTCAATTTTGGTAGTTGATACATCTCTAGGAATGCACCCATTTCTTCCAGGTTATCTAATTTGCTGGCATAGAGTTCCTCATAATATGTTCTTATAATTGTTTGTATTTCTTTGGTGTTGGTTGTGATCTCTCCTCTTTCATTCATGATTTTGTTGATTTGGGTCATTTCTCTTTTCTTTTTGATAAGTCTGGCCAGGGGTTTATCAACCTTGTTAATTCTTTCAAAGAACCAGCTCCTAGTTTCGTTGATCTGTTCTACTGTTCTTTTGGTTTCTAGTTCATTGATTTCTGCTCTGATCTTTATGATTTCTCTTCTCCTGCTGGGTTTAGGCTTTATTTGCTGTTCTTTCTCCAGCTCCTTTAGGTGCAGGGTTAGGTTGTGTATTTGAGACCTTTCTTGTTTCTTGAGAAAGGCTTGCACTGCTATATACTTTCCTCTCAGGACTGCCTTTGCTGTATCCCAAAGATTTTGGACAGTTGTGTTTTCATTTTCATTGGTTTCCATGAATTTTTTTAATTCTTCTTTAATTTCCTGGTTGACCCATTCCTTCTTTAGTAGGATGCTCTTTAGCCTCCATGTATTTGAGTTCTTTCCGACTTTCCTCTTGTGATTGAGTTCTAGTTTCAAAGCATTGTGGTCTGAAAATATGCAGGGAATAATCCCAATCTTTTGGTACCGGTGGAGACCTGATTTGTGACCTAGGATGTGATCAATTCTGGTGAATGTTCCATGGGCACTAGAGAAGAATGTGTATTCCGTTGCTTTAGGATGGAATGTTCTGAATATATCTGTGAAGTCCATTTGGTCCAGTGTGTCATTTAAAGTCTTTATTTCCTTGTTGATCTTTTGCTTAGATGATCTGTCCATTTCAGTCCGGGGGGTGTTAAAGTCCCCCACTATTATTGTATTGTTGTCAATGTGTTTCTTCGCTTTTGTTATTAATTGCCTTATATAATTGGCTGCTCCCATGTTAGGGGCATAGATATTTACAATTGTTAGATCTTCTTGTTGGATAGACCCTTTAAGTAGGATATGGTGTCCTTCTTCATCTCTTATTACAGTCTGTGGTTTAAAATCTAATTTGTCTGATAGAAGGATTGCCACCCCAGCTTTCTTTTGGTGTCCATTAGCATGGTAAATGGTTTTCCACCCCCTCACTTTCAATGTGGGGATGTCTTTGGGTCTAAAATGAGTCTCTTGCAGACAGCATATTGATGGGTCTTGTTTTTTCATCCAATCTGATAGCCTGTGTCTTTTGATTGGGGCATTTATCCCATTTACATTCAGGGTACCTTTTGAATGATATGAATTTAATGCCATTGTATTGCCTGTAAGATGACTGTTACTGTATATTGTCTGTGTTCCTTTCTGATCTATGCTGCTTTTAGTCTCTCTCTTTGCCTAGAGGACCCCTTTCAATATTTCTTATAGGGCTGGTTTCGTGTTTGCAAATTCCTTTAGTTTTTGTTTGTCCTGGAAACTTTTTATCTGTCCTTCTATTTTCAGTGACAGCCTAGCTGGATATAGTATTCTTGGCTGCGTATTTTTCTTGTTTAGTGCTCCTCTGAAGATATCGTGCCAGTCCTTTCTGGCCTGCCAGGTCTCTGTGGATAGGTCTGTTGCCAATCTAATGTTTTACCATTGTAGGTTACATATCTCTTCTCCCGAGCTGCTTTCAGGATTTTCTCTTTGTCTCTGAGACTCGTAAGTTTTACTATTAGATGTCGGGGTGTAGACCTATTTTTATTGATTTTGAGAGGGGTTTTCTGTGCCTCCTGGATTTTGATGCCTGTTTCCTTCCCCACATTAAGGACGTTCTCTGATATAATTTGCTCCAATATACCTTCTGCCCCCCTCTCTCTTTCTTCTTCTTCTGGGATCCTAATTATTCTAATGTTGTTTCATCTTATCGTATCGCTTCTCTCTCGAATTCTGCCCTCGTGATCCTGTAGTTGTTTTTCTCTCTTTTTCTCAGCCTCTTTATTTTCCATCATTTGGTCTTCAATATCGCTGATTCTCTCTTCTGCATTTATCCTAGCAGTTAGTGCCCCCATTTTTGATTGAACCTCATTAATAGCCTTTTTGATTTTGACTTGGTTAGATTTTAGTTCTTTTATTTCTCCAGAAAGGGTTTCTCTAATAACTTCCACACTTTTCTCAAGCCCAGCTAGTATCTTTAAAGGCATGATTCTGAACTCTAGGTCCGACATCGTACTAATGTCCGTATTGAGTAGGTCCCTGGCAGACGGTACTACCTCTTGTTCTTTTTGCTGAGGTGATTTTTTTCGTCTTGTCATTTTGTCCAGAGGAGAATAGATGAAGGAGAGAACAAAATGCTAACAGGTTAACAACGTCCCCAGCAAATATACTCTATACAAATCAGAAAAGACCTGAAACCAGGGGAAAAGAAAGGGAAAGAAAGAAAAAAGAAAGAGAAAGAAAAAGACAAAACCAAACAAAAACAGCATAAAATTAAAAGAACAGAATATGATTAAATATGATCAGGCTAGTGCACAGATCAGTGCCACACACTAGATTTTGGTCGTATTTTCGTCTGTTAGAAGAAAGTGCCTCCTAAAATTTTAAAGGAAGAAAGACTTATATATGTACAAAATAAGGGTTGATACAATGAAGGGATGGAAGATGACTGTAAAGATGAAAAGTATAAAAGATTTTTTAAAAGGAATTGATAAGATAATAAGTTGTTTGAAAAAAGAAAGAAGATTTAAAAAAGAAAAATAAAAGGGAGAGAATATGATCAGGCAGGAGACTAGAACAAAGCCATACACTAGTGATTTAGGGTATATTTTGATCTGTTAGAAGAAACTGTATCTCAAAATTTTAAAGAGAGAACAACTTATATATATATGCCAAAAATACGGGTAACTACTATGATGGGATAAAATATGATTCTAAAAATGAAAAATAAAAACATGTTTTTTTAAAAAAGGGATTGATAAGATGTTGGTTGAAAAAGGGAAAAAGAAAAATAAAAAAAAACAGTTAAAAAAATTAACCTTGAAAAACTAATGATTCGTGGTAAAAAAGCCATGAATTCTATGTGCAGTATTCCCCTAGCGCTGGAGTTCTCCCGTTCTCCTTGATGGGTAAACTTGGTCTTGGCTTGCTGGCTGTTCGTGCTGATCTTCTGGGGGAGGGGCCTGTTGCCGTGGTTCCCAAATGTCTTTGCTGGAGGCGGAATTGCCCCGCCCTTGTGGGTCCGGGCTAAGCAATCTGCTCGGGTTTGCTCTCAGGAGCTTTTGTTCCCTGCAAGCTCTCGGTACAGCTTTGGAGGCCCAGAGTGAAAATGGTGGCCTCCCAATCTCCACCCGGAGGAGCTGAGAAATCGGGGCCCCGCTCCTCAGTGCGCCCCCAGAGAAAAGCAGTCACTCCCGTTTCCCCGGTCTCCGGCCACACTCCATGCTCACCCAGCCTGTGACCGAGTGTTTCTATCTCTGGCACCCGACCATGTGTGGAGTCTCCAAACCCAGCAGATCCCTGCGGTGCGCTCTCGCGCCGCTCCTCCCGGGGAAGGAAGGGGAGTCTCCCCGGACCTGCCACCTGTTGGGTCCCTGCTGGAGGAGCAGTGGCCCGACTGGGCCGCGGATCACAGTTTATGGCAACCCCGAGCTGAGAGCCCGCGCCTCGGCTCTATCTCTGCAGCCGGCGTCCCCGCTCCAACACCTGGGAGCTCTGCCGCCCTCAGGCACCCCCGGTCTTTCTGTGACCCCGAGGGTCCTGAGACCACACTGTCCCAGAGAGTGTTCCACTGCCCCGCTTAGCCACTGGAGCGACGTCCCTTAGCGGAGCCGACTTCTAGAACTTCCGATTTTGTGCTCCGCGGCTCCGTCACTTGTCAGAAGCGGCCGACGGAGGCCCCCTCCTCCGCCGTCTATCCTCCCAAATATCGCCTCGGATTCACTTCTCCGCACGTCCTACCTTCCAGAAAGTGGTCGCTTTTCTGTTCAGAGTTGTTGCGATTCTTCTCTTCAATCTCCTGTTGAGTTCGTAGGTGTGCAGAATGGTTTGATCCCTATTCAGCTGAATTCCTGAGACCAGACGAAATCCAGGTCTCCTACTCCTCTGCCATCTTACTCCGCTCCCATTTTGAATTCGTTTTTGTCTATGGTGTAAGAAAGTGGTCCAGTGTCATTCTTTTCCATGGTGCTGTCCAGATTTCCCAACACCTTTATTGAAGAGTCTGTCTTTTTCCCACTGGATATACTTTCCTGCCTTGTTAAAGATTAATTGACCATATAGTTGTGGGTTCATTTTTGTGTTTTCTCTTCTGTTCCATCGATCTATGTGTCTATTTTTGTGCCAGTACCAGTACATGTTTTGATTGTAATATAACTTGAAGTCCAGAATTGTGATGCCTCCCGCTTTGTTTTTCCTTTTTAACATTGCTTTGGCTATTTGGGGTCTTTTGTAGTACCATACAAATTTTAAGATTGTTTGTTTTAGCTCGGTGAAAAATGCTTTTCATATTTTGATAGGGATTGTATTAAATGTGTAGATTGCTTTGGGTAGTGTAGACATTTTATCAATATTTGTTCTTCCAATCCGTGAACATGGAATGTCTTTCCATTTCTTTCTGTCATCTTCAATTTAATCAGTGTTTTATAGTTTTCAGAGTACAGGTCTTTCACCTCTTTGGTTCGGTTTGTTACTAGGTATCTTCTTATCTTTGGTGCAATTGTAAATGGGATTGATTTCTTAATTTTTCTTTCTGTTGCTCCATTATTGGTGTATAGAAATCACCTGGGTGGCTCAGTCAGTTAAGCGAATGCCTTCAGCTCAGGTCATGATCCCGGGGTCCTGGGACTGAGCCCCACGTCTGGCTCCCTGCTCAGCAGGGAGCCTGCTTTTCCCTCTCCCTCTGCCACTGCCCCTGTTTGTGCTCTCTCTCAAATAAATAAAATCTTTCAAAAAAAAAAAAAGATTCATTTTTATTGCTTTTATGTTTCCTGCTTCTATACTGTCATTTTTGGTCTCTCCTTTCCAATCAAAAAGTACCCTGTAATATTTCTTACATGGCTGGTTTAGTGGCCACAAACTCCTTTAGTTTTGTCTGGAAACTCTTTAGCTCTCATTCTATTCTGAATGATAGCCTTGCTGGATAGAGTATTCTTGGCTGCAGATTTTTTCCACTCAGCACTTGGAATTTATCACACCACTCCCTTCTGGCTTGCCAAGTTTTTGTTGAAAAACGCCTTGCTAGCCTTATGGGTTTTTCCTTGAAGGTTAATGACTTTTTTTGTCGCTTTTAAGATATTTTTATCACTATATTTTGCAAATTTAATTACAATATTTCTTGGTGTGGGCCTCCTTTTGTTGATTTTGATGGGAGTTCTCTTTGCCTCCTAGATCTGGATGTCTATCTCCTTCTCCAACTTAAGGAATTTTTCACCTATTATTTCTTCAAATAAATTTTCTGCCCCCTTTTCTCTTTTTCTTCTGGGGATCCTATAATGCAAATATTATTACATTTGGTGGAGTCACGGATTTCCCTAACTCTAGTCTCATTTGGCGTGATTCTCTCTCGTTTGTTCAGCTTCATTGCTTTCCACTGCTTTGTCTTCTGGGTCACTAATTCATTCCTCTGCTTCTTCCAGCCTTCTAGAACCATGTTTCTAATCTAGTTTATGGCACTCTTCATCTCTGATTCTTTTTGAACTTTTCTCTACCGTAAGGATCACACTGATGTCTTTTTTTCCTTTCTCAAGCCCAGGGGGTGTCCTTATGATTGTTGCTTTCAATTTTTTATTTTTATTTTTAAAAGATTTTATTTATTTGAGACAGAGAGAGAGAGAGAGAGAGAGAGTACAAGCAGGGGGAGCAGCAAGGGGAGAGAGAGGGAGAAGCAGACTCCTCGCTGAGCAGGGAGCCCGACGAGGAGCTCGATCCCAGGTAGGGATCATGACTTGAGCCGAAGGCAGACACCCAACTGACTGAGCCACCCAGGCATCCCCTGTTGCTTTTAATTCTAACAGGCATATTACTTACATTTCATTTAGATCTTTGCCTGTGGCCTTATCTTGTTTTCATTTGGGATAAATTCCTCTGACTTCTCATTTTGTCTAAGTCGCTGCCTTCTTGTCTGTGTTCCAATTATGTCTCGTGCTCCCGACAGTAATGGCCTCTTGAAGATGTCCTGTCGAGCCCACAGCCTGGTGCTTCAGTGAGTGCCTCCGGTGTGTGTTGTGCACACTCTGCTGTTTTGTTCTGACTGCTCTGTCCTTGAGGCCAGTCATCTGCAAAGGTTCTTTGCCTGTGTTTGGGACCTGGCTTGAATGTTGTGAGTTTTAACTAGGTGTGCTTTGGTCTGCTTGTGAAACGAGTCCTGTCACCACCTCCACTGGAACTGAGGCCCTGCAAAACTCTCTGGTTGGGAGATGTGGTATGGGCTAGTCTTTGTGCTGGTCTTCTGGGGGAGGGGCCCCCCACAGTTGGACTGAGGCAAGCCTAACTGAGAAGGGTGGTTCCACTGGAGTGCAGGGGGATGGTGCTTGGCGTAAGTAAGTTAGGTAGCCAATATTGGTGCCACAGGGCTTCCTACAGGTGGCTCCCTGTTTATGCTGAGGGGTAGGGGAGGTAAATGGCACTAGCTGGTACCTCTGTCCCCGGAGAGATGTCTGCATGAACTCTGCCTCTCAGGGGCAGCTCCAAGAAGAGGGAGTAATCTCCCCACCATGTGCCCCAGCACTCTTTAGATCGTTCTTTCCAAGCTGTCTGCCCCCAGGTTTGTCTGCCTTCTCTCTAGGAGCCGCATAGTGCCTCTGGGCTCTATCCCAGTCAATCCTGTTGAACTTTAAAACTCCAGGCTTTCAGCCCTCCTAGTTGCAAGAACTCATGAAATTCAGCCCCTCTTGTTTTCCGAGCCAGGTGGCTATGGGGAAACCTCCTTGTGCGATCCAGTGTGCTCCTCTCTCTCGCCCTTCTCTGTGACCATGGCTCCTTCCCCTCCACGACAACCAGGATCCATTGTCTCTCCGAAACCATGTCTCCACACTTCCTACCATCTTCGATGTGGCTTCTTCTCTCCCTTTAGTTGTAGATTTTGTTCTGTTCGTCCTCAGGTCTGTTTCTGGGGTATTTAGGATGATTTGATCGTTATGTAGTTCTATTCATGGGATGAGGCAAGACTAGGGTCCTCCTACTTTGTCACCATCTTCCTTTATCTCTGACTACTCACCCATCTATTTACCACTGGGTAACAAATTATTACAGTGAAGTTGAATCTTAGTGTGTATATATATTTAATAGAAGGATGTTGACAGATAATATACTTGAAGTGTTACATTTATTAAGCAAAAAGAAGTTATTATTTATTTTTAAGGATCAGGTTGTTTCTTGTAATGTTGCACGTTTTAAACAAATTCTTTTAAAATGTAAACCACCACGTTTTATTAAAATTGAATAAGCTGTTAAAATTGCTACAGCATATCACACCTAAGCTCTCCAGTACAATTTTAAGCAAATATGTATTGTAGAGAAAGCACCAGAAGTAGTCAAGGCAGCAAGACTGTTTCAAAGTAAGCTAAAGCCTCTATCCTTTTTATTCCTCATTCCCTAAAGGAGTTACACTACCAAATGAAGGAGTTTCCCAGCTGCAGTTTTGAAGCCACAAGTGCAAGCTTAAATGATTGCTCTCAAGACTTCAGCTTTTGCAGGCAATCATGTCCAAACAAATCACAAAAAAACCGTATGATTTTGTTATTTTAACAGCAAACTGTGAATGGTGGACTGAAATCAACATGTGAAAGAAAGTTAGGCTCAAAGCTTGTTCCTCTTCTAACAGAGTAGTGTCATTCTAGTTTCACTGATGCATGAATTTTCATAAGGTGCGGTAACAAAATAAAGTGAAAAAAGTTTTGACGATCTATACACAACTCTGAGATTAAGACAAGTTATTGACTGTATTCTTGAGAGACTTTTAACTCTGTGGAAGCTGTAACATACATTAAAAACTCATTGATCCAAGTAACATAATGATTCTTCTTCCCCCTTAGATCACTCTCTTATGAAGGAGTATATAATTATGATAGTTTATAAGCCAAGGTTAGATTAAAAGGAAAATTTATGTGCTATAGACTAAATCCAGATACGGTCAGGTGCTGAGCATTATTTCTGGCTTCAAAGTAGGATGTATCTGTTTCATCATCTGGTTGGGGTATGAAAGGCATAGTTTGATGCTGCAGATTTTCCCAGTCCACATCACTGAAGAGAGGATGACGTTTCAGCTCTTAGGAAAAATATAAAACAAAACAGAGCATTATAACACTGTTACCTAAGTAAGTACTGTTTTACAGGAAGTAAGGGAAGATCTCAGATATATGTTGCCCTGTTTTGCTTCATACATATGTGTTCAATGTCTGTCTCTCTGGGCAACCATGTACTTCACAATGGCTCACATTATGTCATTTTGTATAACACTTGACACATGACAGGTGCTTGGCCTGTATTCGTCAAATGAGTGAATGAATGGTTTTCCTTAATAGAAGCCTATATTATCTCATGCCTCCATCTTCTCACACAATCCCTGACTTGATGGGACAGGAGCTTGGCCTGCTTCCTGCTCCCAGACACAGCTTCCACACCACTGATCTTCATGATTAATGCTCCACTTCTCATTCCAAGTCCTTGCTACCTGTTTCTATCTCTGCAATCCTTATCACCACCGATTACCCTAGGTAACTCTGGTAAAAACGTCATCCTCCACTACCTTAATTTCTTTCCTATGCCCCATCCTTATCCTTCATGGTGATTTCAACACATACACTGATGACATTTGTGACATATTCTCTTCATGGTTGACTTCTTTGATTTCATTGATTGTATCTCGACTACATGTCCTTTTAGCAGCATGAATATATCTGGAGTCTTTTTACCCTTCACTTACAAGATCTCAACTTTGCTCATCTCTTTAGCTACATTTGCAGTACCTGTCTTCTTTCCTAATTCCTTCTACCTGCTAAAATGAAAACATGCGGGATGCCTGGGTGGCTCAGTCCATTAAGCGTCTGCCTTCAGCTCAGGTCATGATCTCAGGGGCCTGGGATCGAGTCCCGCATCGGGCTCCCTGCTCCGCGGGGAGTCCGCTTCTCCCTCTGCTGCTCCCCCCGCTTGTGTTCTCTGTCTCTCTCTCTCTATCTGACAAATAAATAAATAAAATATTTAAACAAAAAATAAATAAAATAAAATGAAAACATGCTCTTTTGATCACCCTGTGATATTTGGTTGCTAGACAAAACCTCCCGTATCCTCAACCTTTCACTTTATAAGACAAATATAGGGATGTTAGCAAAAAAAATTAGGTGACAATCAAGGCATTAAGTAGTTCAAAAAACCAACAACCGAATTTAAGGAAAATATTGGGAGAAGACTACACAGACAGGAAAGAATTATGTGTCTATATTTGGAGTGATGGCTTGGGAAGTCAACATATCTACAAGTTGGTTTTTCCCTAAAGTAAGAGACTGGTAGGAAAACAATAAAATAGCAAAAAGAATCTGTCTCTTACTTGTTCAAAATAAATGTCTGAGCATGGATTAGAGTTACTTATAGCAGTAACTCTTAAACTGATATCTGGCTGCGATGTGACGCTTTATGACTCTCTCATCATAACTATTTATTTAAACTGAACTCACAAAAGAATTCTAGGCCAGTTTAAGATTAACTGTATAAACAGTTGTTGCAACAACTGTTTTTTAACCGAAGACCTCTCCTGTCATCTGCTTCCCTATGTAAACTCTTCATTAAACAAACAAACAAAAATCTGAGGTCGTTGGTACAGAAAAAGCACTTGACAAGAAACATCATCCGTTCTTGATGAAAACCCTCTACAAAGTAGGGATAGATGGAACCTACCTCAATATCATAAAGGCCATATAGGAAAGACCCACAGGTAATATCATCCTCAACGGGGAAAAACTGAGAGCTTTTTCCCTACGGTCAGGAACAAGACAGGGATATCCACTCTCACCATTACTACTTAACAGTACTGGCAGGCTTAGCCTCAGCAATCAGACAACAAAAAGAAATAAAAGGCATCCAAGTCTGCAAGGAAGAAGTCAAACTTTCACTATTTGCAGACAACACGATACTCTATGTAGAAAACCTGAAAGACCACCAAAATTTGCTAGAACTAATACATGAATTCAGCAAAGTCACAGGACATAAAATTAACATAAAAATCTGTTGCATTTCTATACACCAATAATGAAATAGCAGAAAAAGAAATCGAGGAATTGATACCATTTGCAATTGCATATAAAATAAAATACTTAAAGAGAATACTTGAAGAGGACACAAAGAAATGGAAAAACATTCCATGCTCATAGATTGGAACAAGCATTGTTAAAATGTCTCTGCTACCCAAAGTAATCTACACATTTAACACAATCCCTATCAAAATCCCACCAGCATTTTTCACAGAACTCGAACAAACAATCCTAAAATTCATATGAAACCACGAAAGACTCTGAATAGCCAAAGCAATCCTGAACAAGGGAAAACAAAGCTGGAGGCATCGTGATTCTGGATTTCAAGCTCTATTACAAAACTGTAGTCATCAAGGCACTATACTGCTGGCAGAAAAACACATAGATCAATGGAACAGAATAGAAAACCCAGAAGTGGATCCACAACTACACAGTCAACCAATCTTCAATAATACAGGAAAGAATATCCAATAGATATTCAACAAATGGTTTGAGAAAACTGGACAGCAACATGCAGAAGAATGAAACTGTACCACCTTCTTACACCATACATAAAAGTAAATTCAAAATGGTTGAAGGACTGAAGTGTGAGACAGGAAACCATCAAAATCCTGGAGGAGAACATTGGCAGCAACCTCTTTGACCTTGGCTGGAGCAGCTTCTTACTAGACACATCACCAGAGGCAAGGGAAACAAGAGCAAAAATGAACTATTGGGACTTCATCAATATAAAAAGCTTGTGCGCAGCGAAGGAAACAAAACTAAAAGGCAGCCTATGGAATGGGAGAAGATATTTGCAAATGGCATATCTGATAAATGGTTAGTATCCAAAATTTATAAAGAACTTACCAAAATCAACACCCAGAAAACAAATAATCCAGTTAAGAAATGGGAGGAAAATATGAATAGACAGTTTTACAAAGAAGACATCCAGGTGGCTAACAGACACATGAAAAGGTGCTCAACATCACTCCTCATCAAGGAAATGCAAATCAAAGCCACGATGAGATACCACCTCACGCCTGTCAGAATGGCTAAAATTAACAACACAAGAAACAACATGTGTTGGTGAGGATGCGGAGAAAGGGGAACCCCCTTGCACTCCTGGTGGGAATGCAAACCGGTGCAGGTACTCTGGAAAACAGTATGGAGTTTCCTCAAAAATTTAAAAATAGAACTACCCTATGATCCAGCAATTGTACTACTTGGTATTTACCCAAAGGATACAAAACTACAGATTCAAAGGGGTATAGTTCCCCTGATGTTTATAACAGCATTATCAACAATAGCCAAACTGGAGAAAGAACCCAAATGTCCATTGACTGATGAATGGATAGAGAAGATGGGGTGCATATATATATATATGCAATATTCCTATACATATATATAGGAATATTATTCAGCCACCCAAAAGAATAAAATCTTACCATTTGCACCAGTGTGGATGGAACTAGAGTGTATTACGCTAAGCAAAATAAGTCAGTCAGAGAAAGACAAATACCATATGATTTCACTCATATGTCGAACTTAGGAAACAAAACAAAGGAACATATGGGAGATGAAAAAAAAGAGGGAACCAAACCATTAGAGACTCTTAACTATAGAGAACAAACTCAGTGGTGATGGAGGGAGGTGGGTGGGAGATGGGCTAGATGGATGATGAGTATTAAAGAGGGCACTTGTTACGATGAACACTGGGTGTTGTATGTAAGTGATGAATCACTGGATTCTATTCCTGAAACCAATAGTGCACGGTATGTTAACTAGAATTTAAATAAAGATCTTTAAAAATGTGTAATGTGATGAGTTGATATATGTATACATTGTGAAAAGATTCTCACAATCTAGTTAATTAATGCATTCTGCCCCCTACCTACTTATTTATTTATTTATTTATTTATTTATTTATTTATTTATTTATTTATTTATTGGTGAGAACACTTGTTTTAGTTTCTTAGTAAATTTCAAGTATACAACACAGAATTATAGCCACCACATTAGACATTAGATCTTCAAACCTTATTTATGTTATAACTAAAAGCTTGTGTGCTTCTACCAACCTCTACACATTTTCCCCACTCTCCAGCCCCTGCAACCACCATTCTACTGTGTTTATATGAGTTCAAGTTCAAAAACAGTTTTTTTAGATTCCACATATACATGGTATCATGCAGTATTTATCTTTCTCTTTCGTACTTAGCATAATGCTTCTGGGTCTATTCATGTTTTTGCAAATGATAGGATTTTCTTATTTTAAAGGATAATATTCCTATCTATCTATCTATCTATCATCATCCATCACATTTACTTTATCCACTCATCCATCAATGGAAACAGGATTTTTCCCATACCTTGGCTGTTGTGAATACTGCTGTGAAGATGAGTATAGATGTCTTTTTGAGATAATTTAAGTTCATTTGGATAAATATACCCAGAAGTGGGACTCATGGATCATATGGTAGTTCTATTTGTAATTTCTTGAGGACCCTCCATACTGTTTTCAGTGGCAGCTGTACCAGTTTACATTCCCACCAACAATGTATGAGTGTTCTCTTTCCTCCACATTCTCAGCAGCATTTGGTACCTCTTGTTTTTTTGATAATAGACATTGTAACAAGTATAAAGGTATTTCTCGTTGTAGTTTTGATTTGAATTTCTCTGGTGATTAGTGATGTTGAACACGTTTTCATGTATGGGTCGGGCATTTTTATGTCTTGGAAAAATGTCTATTCAGCTCTTTTGACCATATTTCAATTGGGTTATCTAGCTCTCTATTGAAATACATGAGTTCCTTGTATATTTAAATATTAACCCCTTACTGGTTATGGTTTGGAAATATTTTCTCCCCATTTCATAGGTTGCCTTTAAAAATTTTTTTTTATGTTAATTACTCAGTGCTCATCGCAAGTGCCCTCTTTAATTCCCATCACCTATTTCACCCATCTCCCCACCCACCTCCCCTCTGGTTACCATCAGTTTGTTTTCTATAGTTAAGAGGCTGGTTTTTGGTTTGTCTTCTCTGTTTTTTTCCTCTTTGCTCATTTGTTTTGTTTCTTAGGTTCCAAATATGGGTAAAATCATATGGTATTTGTCTTTCTCTGACTGACTTATTTCACTTAGCATTATATTCTCTAGTTTTATCCATGTTGCTGCAAATGGCAAGATTTTGTTTTTTCTTTATGGCTGAAAAATATTCCATTTATATATACCACATCTTCTTTATCCATTAATCTATCAATGGACACTTGGGTTGCTTCCATATCTTGGCTATTGTAAGTAATTCTGCAATAAATATAGGAGTGTACGTATCCCTTTGAATTTGTGTTTCTGTAATCTTTGGTTAAAAACCCAGTAGTGCAAAAAACAAAAACAAAGATGAACAACAACAACAACAACAACAAAACCCCAAAAACAAAAAACCCAGTAGGGTAGTTAGTTCTATTTTTAACTTTTTGAGGAACATCCATACTGTTTTCCACAGTGGCTATACTAGTTTGCATTTGCACCACCAACATTGCAAGAGGGTTCCTTTTGCTCCACCTCCTCACCAACACCTGTTACTTCTTGTGTTTTTCACTTTAGCCATTCTGACAGGTGTGCAGTGATATCTCATTGTAGTTTTGATTTGCATTTCCCTGATGATACATGATAATGAGCATGTTTTCAAATGTGTGTGTTGGCCATCTGTATGTCTTCTCTGGAAAAATGTCTGTGTCTTCTGCACATTTTAAATTGGATTATTCATTTTGTGTGTTAGTTTTATAAGTTCTTGATAGATTTGAGATTCTAACCCTTTATTGGGTATGTCCAATTTAAAAGATCAGAATGGCTTTGGTGTGAAGTTTAGGATTTTCTATATATAAAATCATGTCATTTGCAAATAGATACAACTTACTTTTTCCTTTCCGATTTAGAAGACTTTTAATTTTTTTCCTTGCTGATTGCACTGAGTAGGTGTGGTGAGAATGGGCATCCTTGCCTTGTTCCTGATCTTGATGAAAAGCTTTCAAGCTTTCATCATTGAGTGTGATATATGTGGGCTTGTCCTGTATGTGGCTTTTATTATGTTGAGGTATGTTTCTTTCTATACTTATTTGTTGAGGGTTCTTATCATGAATGGATGTTGAATTCTGTCAGTTGCTTTTTATGCATCTACTGAGATTATCATATGATTTTTATCTTTTATTCTACTAAAGATGTATTTATTATCTATTATTATTGTTGTTTTTATTGATTTGCATCTATTGAACCATCCCTGCATCACAAGGATGAATCCTGCTTGATCATAGTGTATGATACTTTTACTGTGATGTTGAATTTGTTTTACTAATATTTATCGAGAATTTTTGCATCTACGTTCAGAGGGGATATTGGTCTGTGGTTTTGGGGTGGTTTTGTTTTGTTTTGTTTTGTTTTCTTGTAGTGTTCTTATCTGGCTTTGGTGTCAGAACGATGCTGGCCATGTAAAATGAATTTGGGAGTGTTCCTTTCTCTTCAATTGTTTGGAAGAATTTGATAAGGATTGCTGTTAATGCTTCTTTAATGTTTGGTAGAATTCAACCCATGTAACCATCTGGTCCTGGTCTTTTTGTTGTTGAGAGGTTTTTGATTACTGAGTCAATGTCCTTTACTTGTTATTGGTCTGTTTGTATTTTCTATTTCTTCATGATTCCGTCTTTATAGGTTATATGGTTTTCTGAATTTATATGTTTATTTTAGGTTTCCAGTTGTTGCCATATAATTGTTCACAGTCATCTTTTATGATACTTGTATACTTGTGGCGTCAGTTATAATGTCTCCTCTTTCATTTCTGATTTTATTTAGTTAAAAGTTTTTTCCACTTGAGTGTAGTTAACACAGTGTTACATTAGTTTCAGGTGTACAACATAGTCATTCAGTTTCTCTATACCTTATGCTATGCTCACCACAAATGTAGCTACCATGTTTTTTTTAAACCACTAAAAAAAGAAAACTTTTATTTACTTATTTGAAAGAGAGAGCACAAGCCAGGGAGGAGGGGCAGAGGAAGAGGGGGAAAAAGACTCCCTGCTGGGCAGGGAGCCCAATGCAGGACTTGATCCCAGAACCCTGAGATCATGACCTGAGCTGAAGGCAGATGCTGACTGCCCCTATAGCTACCATGTTTCACGATACCAACGATCACAATAACATTGACTATATTCCCTATGCTTTGCCTTTTATTTCCATGGCTTATCTATTGCATAGCTAGAAGTCTGTATCTTCCACTCCCCTTCATACATTTTCGCCCATGCCTTCACCCCTACTCCACTGGCAACCATCAGTTTATTCTCTGTATTTATAGGTCTGATTCTGCATTTTGTCTGTTTATTCATTTGGGTTTTCTGGATGCCACATTTGTCTTTCTCAGTATGACTTAATTCACTTAGCATAATACCCTCCATGTCCGTCCATTTTGTTGCATATGTCATGATCTCATCCTTTTTAAGACTGCATAAAATTCCATTTTGTATTTCTTCCTTATCCATTTGTCTATTGATAGACATGTATGTTGCTTTCATATCGTGGTTATTGTCAAGTGCTGCAATAAATAGAGGGATGTATATGTCTTTTCAAATTAGTGTTTTCATTTTCTTGGGTAAATAGTAGTGCAATTACTGGGTCATATGGTATTTCTAATTTAATTTTTTTGAGAAACCTCCATATTATGTGAGAGGAGAGGGAGAAGGAGAAGCACCCGCTGAGCAGGGAGCCCGACACGGGGCTCGATCCCAGGACTCCGGGATTATGACCCAAGCCGAAGGCAGTCGCCCAACCAACTGGGCCACCCAGGCGCCCCTGTGTATGGTTTCAGAAAGTGGCCCAGTTTTATTCTTTTATATAGCTGTCCTGTTTTCCCAATACCATTTATTGAAGAGATTGTCTTTTCCCCATTTTGTATTCTTTTCTCCTTTGTCATAGAATAACTGACCTCATGAGTATAGGGTTGTTTCTGAGCTCTTTTCTGTTCCACTGCTCTATGTGTCTAGTTTTGTGCCAGTACCATAATGTTTTCATTACTACAGCTTTGTAGTATATCTTGAAATCTGGAATTGTGATACCTCCAGCTTTGTTTTTTTTTTTTTCTCAAGGTTTCTTTGTCTATTTGAGGTATTTTGTGACCAAGAAAAAAAGAGAAAGGACCCAAATAAATAAAATCAGAAATGGAAGAAGAGAAGTAACAACTGATACCACAGAAATACAAAATATTATAAGAGAATACTGTGAAAAATTATATGCCAACAAATTGGACAACCTAGAAGAAACGGATAAAATCCTAGGAACATATAATCTTCCAAAACTGAATCAGGAAGAAATAGAAAATGATTTCTGATTTTATTTATTTCTGTAGCCAAATTTTTGTTTTCTTCTTAGTGTAGTCAAAATTTTGTTTAGTTTTCTTGATCTTTTCTATGATTTTTCTGGTCTCTTATTTATTTCTGCTCTGATATTTATTATTGCCCTTTTTCCCCCCAACATTTATTTACTTGTTGATTTTCTGTCTGGATGGTTTATCTACTGTTGAAAGTAGGGTATTGTAGTCTTCCACTCTTATAGTATTGTCTGTTTCTCTCGTCAGACCTTTTTTTTTAAGATTTATTTATTTATTTTAGGAAGAGAGTGTGTGCAGTGGGTAGGGGCAAAGGCAGAGGGAGAGAGAGTCTTAAGCAGACTCTGTATTGAGTGTAGAGCTTGATGTGGGGCTCCGTCTCATGATCCTGATCATGACCTAAGCCCAAACCAAGATCTGGCTGCTTTACCAACTGTGCCACCCTGGCACCCCACCCCTCTCTTCAGATCTAGTAGTATTTGAAGTAGGTGCTCTCATGTTGGATGCATATGTATATTTATGATTGCTGTATCTTCTTGATCAATTGACTCTTGTATCATTATATAATGACCTTCTTTGTCTTTTGTTACTATTTTTGGCTTAAAGTCTATTTTGTCTAATGTAAGAATAGTTACCCCTTCTCTCTTTTGGTTTCCACTTGCATGGAATATATTTTTCCATCCATTCACTTTTAGCCTATGTGTATTAAAGCTGAAATGAGTCTCTTGTAGGAAGCATATATTTGGGTCTTATATATTTTATCCATTCAGCCATTCTATGTCTTTTCATGGGAGAAATCAATGCATTTTCATTTCGAGTAATTATTGATAGGTAAAGACTTACTTACACCATCTTATTTTCCCTAGCTGTTTTATACTTCCCTTATACCATTCTTCCTCTTTTGCTGACTTCCTTTCTGAATTGAAGATTTTCTGTAGTGGTATGCTTTGACTCTCTTCTATTTATCATTTGTGAATCTATTGTAGGTTTCTGCTTTCTGGTTACCCATGAGGCTTATGTGAAACATCTTATATGTATAACAGTCTGTTTTGAAGTAATCACCTCTCCTGAACTTTATGTCCTGACTTTGGTAATAAAAGACTTTTACCTCAGAGTGGGGGCATGCTGATGCAGGACAGCAGGTGTGGGGTGTGGGTGGCAATGGGCTTCTTTGGCTCAGGCCACTGCGGTCCACAGGATTGATAACTCTGTGGTCATTGGTGAGCATTCAACGGGTCCGTAGTGGCTTCAAGGGTCGTTGAAGTCCTCAGTGGCACTTCCAAGTACGATGGCTAGGGACCAGGCAGTAGTGGTGGTGGCCAGAGCTTGTGGTGACATACTTGGCTGCAGGGTCTAGCTGCAGGTGCCTGTGTAGTATCATGTGCCAGTTGGGCACATAATGTAGTGGTGGGGTCAGGGCAGGCAGCCAAGTACAAGCCCCACTACAGGCTCACTGGCATGCGCTACTGTGGCTGCTGGGTATTGCCATGGGTGCACAGCAGTGTAGACTGTTGACAGGAGTCACACCTAGGGTGTGTGGGTGCACAGCTGGAGGGGCTAGCTGTGGCACCGGCCAGTGATAGAATACAGGGCCTAATCCAGGCCCACAAGCAATTACAGAAGTCCTGGCTGTCGGTGTGCTCCCCTATGCCTCCACAGTCTTACTCCAAGGCATGCACATTTCAGTGGAGTCCAGTGACAGTTGTCAGGCTTGCAGTGTGCAAGTGCACAGCTGGATGGGCTAGCCCCAAGTGCACACATGGTGGTGGGGTCAGTGTCGGGCCTAGCCTGGCATCTTACAATTGTGCAACTACAGAGGCCTGGGCTGACTGCTGGTGCAGTTTCCAGGCTCTTTTGGGAGCCAGAGAGGGGAAGTAGTGGGAAGAGACTCAGAAAACTGGTGTCAGCAAATTCCAGTACCTGTGGGGTCAAAGCTGGTGAAAACTGCAGGGGTTCCATGGAGGCTAAGTTTGCTATTGATTTCTTCAGGGGCAAAAGCTGCTGGGTCTCTCTGCAGCGGGTCCTGCTGCATGGCTGCTATTAGTAGCTCCTGTGTTTCTTCTTGTTCCTAGCCATCTCTGTATATCTCACCTTTGTTGGTCTCTGGATGGGGTAAAAGTGAAGTGGGACCTTTGTGTGGTACCCTGAAGGCTGGGGAAGCTGGTCACTCACTCTGCTTTTCCTTTTCTGGTCAGTGGAACTCTTTCTGGCTGGGGATTTCCCTTCTGGCACTGAGCAGTGCCCACTTGAGGGGCGAGATGATGCAGGCAAAAATGAAGTGTTCTTCTTCTCTTATGCAGTTATTCTCAGGTTGTTCCACTGTGTTTTTGCTAAAGTTTCTTAAGAGAACTCCTGAGCTCTCCCAGAGCCATTTTTGTTCATGGATAGCTGTCTGATTGTTGATCTTTGTGAAGGGATGGAGGTCTTCCTACATTGCTATTTTGGTGATGTCACTCCCAAATTACCCGGATCCTAACATTCACTCCAAAATTTGTGAAGCATTGTGCTAGATAGTAAAAGAGGGAGAAGTCAGAACAATGTTTTATTGATCCTAAGTTAGCATAATTCCTTATATTGACAGTCATTAAAAACTTACATTATTTACTTATTATCACTCTTAGCCTTATAATTAATTTTGGAAATAAAAGCGGAAATATTTTTATTATTTCCTTTATCAAGCACTAGAAGGCCATACCACAGTCTGGGGAGTCATCAATGCCATTGCTGTCAATCGAAGTCAGCTACTCTCATCGCCAGACCATCTCAGAGGAGCAGGAGAGGGTCCTACAGAGGAGCATCTATTTGACTCATGTTTACCCATTAAGAGTACACTACAACTAGGCTCACAGCGTGGGAATGTCTGCTGGAGGTCCCACTAAAGTGGAGACCTTGGGAAACACCACTGGGAGATACAAGCAACAGGGGAGTCCTATTCTGAAGGTTGGTCAGTGAAAGGCAGAAATGGCGGCCACACTGAATCTGCAGTGGGAATAATAGGCCTCATTAAGTTGCTTCTCATGATGTACCATGTGAAGATGCTTCCATCTTTGTGCTATGTAGACAGTGTAAACTGCATAAACACTAAGAGGTTTTGAATCTGTCCATTCCAGCAAGCCTGGAGGCTTGGGAAGAATCCTAAGGATTTATCAGGGGAGCTAGGGTTAGCAGTTTTGGATTTGGGGGGAACCAATGTTCATGTTGTCATCAGACAGTTGAAGCAGTAATCCCAGAATCTTAGGAGGCTAAATGAAACATTTTTACAGTCTGCAGGTTCCAGGAAGTCCCTTCAGCTCCCAAAGGAAGACATGGCTTACTATATGGGTCAAAGTATTTAAGTATTACTGCAAAATCTGGCCTACACATCATCTTGCAGAAGGAGCCACGCAAGCTACCTGTACAGGAAAGCATTTGTAATCCCTTCCTCATAGCATCTAAGGCAACATCTACAATCAGCAGCCAAGGAGGGAACAGTTCAAACCTGGGTTCCCCCTCAGCTGATATTCGTGTTCTGTGGAAATGAACTCTATTACCAATGGATGGGAAAGATCCTGCTCAAATGCGAAGCAGTGTTCAGAGAAAAATCCTGGGAAATTGCCAAGTTGTTTCTCCAGGAGGATCCCACAAGGCTCCTTGAATTGTTCAAATCCTGAAATAACCCAACCTCTCCTTTGTATGCTCCAAGTAGCTTTGACAACTCTCCTGAAATACTGGGGCACTGTGCCTAATGCCATATTGGATTCCTCCGTGGGAGAAGTTGCTGCCATCCACTGTGCAGGGGTCATTTCCCTTGAAGATGCTGTGAAGGTGATCCACTGCCAGAGCAGGTTACAGGCAGAGGTGGTTCGAGGGAAAATGGTGGTTGAAGCATTGCCGCAGAGGAGATCTCAAAGGCGCCTGTCTTTCTTTCCATAAAGGTGTGTTTTAGCCTTTAACAGTTCTAGCTCCTGTACTCTGTCAGGAGAAGCAAAAGCTATAGCCACGTGTTGAGAAAAGCTGGCTCAGGAGTTTGAGAAAAGGAATATATTTCTGCATATCTTATCAGTTCCAGCTACTTATCATAGTTATATGATGGATTTAACACTCAAAGATGTTGAAGAGTGCATTGGGAACTTGGTGAGGAGGGAATCAGAAATAGAACGGATTTCAACAGTCACAAGAAAAACAACCCCTGAATGAGATTTTGCTACTGGCAAATAGAGGTCCAGGACTGTTTGAGAGCCAATTGCCTTCACCCAGGTTGTCACAGCTGCAATCAAAAGAAGGGTGAAATGCTGTGTTTGTTGAAATAGCTCTAAAGAGAGGAATCCAAAGAAATAACCGGGAAATCTTATGTGAAGAAATCAAAAGTTTTCCTTCTCTACAACCAAATGAAGAGCATGAGACCCTTTTGATTGGGTAAAATCTCTGAATTTGGAAACATCCTTAATTGGCCATGCTTTTTTGAAGGTTTGAAAACAACTCCAATAGGTTACCCAAGATATTGGTTTGATCACAAGAATCTTAAGACTTATTTAAAAAGTCTTCAGTTGTAGAACAAAATTGTTAACTTCAACACCCTCTTGAAGAAAAAAAAAAAAAGAGCGCCGCCTGGGTGGCTCCGTTGTTAAGCGTCTGCCTTCAGCTCAGGTCATGATCCCAGGGTCCTGGGATCAAGCCCCACATCGGGCTGCCTGCTCAGTGGGAAGCCTGCTTCTCTCTCTCCCACTTACACTGCTTGAGTTCTCTCTCTGGCTGTTTCTCTCTGTCAAATAAATAAATAAAACCTTTAAAAAATTTAAAAAAAGATTTTATTAATTTATTTATTTGAGAGAGGGAATGAGTGGGGGAAAGGAGCAAACAGACTCCCCACTGAACAGGAAGCCTGAGGCAGGGCTTGATCCTGGGACCCTCAGATTATGACCTGAGCCGTAAGCAGATGCTTAACTGACTGAACCACCCATGTGCCCCACTTCACCACCCTATTATTAGTGGTACCAATGACAAGTTAGATTTTACCTGTTTTGTAACTTAGGATAGGGCATCTTATGTTTTTGAGCACAAAAACAATGGGCCTCCTTTGGTTCCTGTTTCCTGGTTTGTGGAATCTGTTTTGGCCTGTGTGCTGGACAGTTTAAACCTCCAAGTACCTCTGAGTACGTCAGGTAAGAGTGGGTTTCTTTTTCTTTCTTTTTTTTTTTAAGTAAGATTTTATTTATTTACCTGACAGAGAGAGAGAGAGCGAGAACAGGAACACAAGGAGGGAGAGTGGGAGAGGGAGAAGCAGGCTTCCCACTGAGCAGGGAGCCTGATGTGGGGCTCGATCCCAAGACCCTGGGATCATGACCTGAGCCAAAGGCAGATGCTTAATGACTGAGCCACCCAGGCACCCCAAGAGTGGGTTTCTTAGCTTCCTGTGTGGTGAGCCAAAACTTCTTAGATATGAATGAGCAGCTGGAATCAGGAGAAACAGAAACAAACTTTAAAATAATCTCTTCAACATCAGCAGTTTATGCAACAGAGGAAGTTTAAAAAAGCTTTGAGTGAAAAAAGTACATTTCTCTTTGTAGCCTCTTTCAAAGGTGTTAGTTGATTTTAACTGGTGATAAATTTTAGGAAATACTCTTCCATGTTGGCTTTCAATACGGTACCATTTCAAATAGTTAAATACCATTTTATTAAATATTCAATATGTAAATATTAAACAACACACTAGTGCACAAGTAATGGGCCAAATAAGAAATCAAATGGCAAATCAAAATATGTCTTAAAAGAAAAAGGAAATACAATATTCCAGAACCTGTGGAATGCCGCAGAAGCAGATGTTAGAGTGAAATTTATGCTATAAATGCTTGTATTAAGAAAAAAAGTTCAAATAAACAACTTAACATTACAAGGAACTGGAAAAGAAGAAACATAGCTGAAATTTAGTAGAGGCAGGAAATAACAAAGAGAAATCAGAAATAAATAAAATAGAGACCAGAATAAGCAATAACATAACATTGAAAGTAATGACCTGTTTTAAAAAAATTGGCAATGCTTCAACTACATTAATTAAAGAAAAAAGAGAGAAGACTCAAAAATCATAATGAGAAATGGAAGAGAAAAGAATACAACACATAACCACGGAAATACATACTGTGATAGAAGATTACTATAAATAATTATATACTAACAAATCACATAACTTAGTAAAACAAACCCATATAGTTCCTGAATATGTGCACGTTACCAAGATTGAATCATGAATCTTGAATCCAAGAAGTAGGAAATCCTCTTAGACCAATAACATGAATGTAAGTTGAATTAGGAATCAAAAATTTCCCAGCAGAGAAAAGACCAAGACCACATGTTTCATTGGTGAATTCTACCAAACATTAAAACCAAACAAACAATTAATGACAATCTTAATCAAAATCTTACGAATAATGGACTAGAGGGAGCACATTCAAAATCATTCCATGAGGCCAGTAGGACCCTGATTCCAAAGCAGGATAAAAAACAATACCAGAACAAAAAAGTCTAGTCTGTCCCATATAAATATTACTACTCGGACTTTCTTTTGACATCCATTTAGTGATAAATATTTCTCCAACCCCTCACTTTCAATCTGCAAGTGTCTTTAGGTCTAAAGTGAATCTCTTGTAGGCAGCATATAGATATATAGATGACTCTTTTTTTTTTCCTTTTTTATCCATTCTGCCACCCTATGTCTTTCGATTTGAGCATTTAGGCTATTTAGATTCAAAGTTATTGTTTATGGATATGTATTTATTGCCATTTTATTACTTGCTTTCCATTGTTTCTGGAGATTTTCTCTGATCCTTTCTTGTCTTTGACACTTTTGGTCTCTCCTTTGCACTCAAGGAGTCCCCTTTAATATTTCTTGTAGGGCTGGTTTAGTGGTCACGAACTCCTTTAGTTTTTGTTTATCTGGGAAACTATCCGTCCTTCTATTCTGAATGATAGCCTTGGTGGATAGAATATTCTTGGCTGCAGATTTTTCCCATCAGCACTTGGAATATATCATGCCACTCCCTTCTGGCTTGCCAAGTTTCTGTTGAGAAATCTTCAGCTAGCCTTATGGGTTTTCCCCTGTAAGTTAAAGACTTCTTTGGTCTTGCGGCTTTTAAGATTTTTTTTATCACTATACTTTGCAAATTTAATTACCATATGTCTTGGTGTTGGCCTGCCTTTGTTGATTTTCATGGGCATTCATTGTGCCTCCTGGATCTGGACGACTGTTGCCTTCCCAAGATTAAGGAAATTTTCTGCTATTATTTCTTGAGATAAATTTTCTGCCCCTTTTTCCTTCTCATCTTCTTCTGGGACTCCTACAATACGAATGTTACTACTTTTGATGGAGTCACTGAGTTCCCTAAGTCTATTCTCGTGTTGCATATTTCTCATTCTTTCTTTTTTTTGTCAGCTACATTATTGTCCATTATTTTATCTTCTACATCACTAATTCATTCTTCTGCTTTTTCCAGCCTGCTATTCACTGCATCAATTCTATTTCCATTCTCGTTTATTGAATTCCTTTTCTCTGATTGATTCTTCTTTTCCTTTTTAAAAAAAAAAAGATTTATTTATTTGAGAGAGAGAGAGAGAGAGGAGGGGCAGAGGGAGAGGGAGAGAGAAACTTTTAGTAGACTCTTCGCTGAACGCAAAGCCTGACGTGGGGCTCTATCTCACGACCCTGAGATCATGACCTGAGCCAAAAGCGAGTGTTGGATGCTTAACCAACTGAGCCACCCAGGCGCCCCTCTGATTCTTTTTTAACTCTTTTATCTCTGTTGTAAGGGTTTCACTGATATCTTTTTCTCTTAAGCTCAGTGAGTATCATTATGATTGTTGCTTTAAATTCTCCATCAGTCATGTTACTTTTATCTTTCACTTAGATCTCTGGCCATGGTCTTTATCTTGTTTTTTTATTTGGGATAAATTCCTCTGTTTTGGCCTTTTGGTTAAGTCTCTGCCTTATTCTGTGTGTTAGCTGCCTTCGATTTTATTTTCTGATGAGGTAATGGAAAGCATAACAACCATCAAAATTAATAAAGGTCTGTAGAGAGAAATGTATGACTATCATATACATTCAGTGTTGTTAGACTATAGCTTACAAATGACAGTTGTCATGGCCACAAGAGACAGAAAAAATAGAGGAAAAACTGGTGTTTCATCAAAGATAGGCAAATTGACAGTTTTCAAAAATCTGGAAAGGGAAATGAATATACATAAAGGTCATCAAATGTTAAGAAAACTACTTTGAAGTGTGTGGCCTTTTTTGTGGACAAATATGGTTACCATTTAGCAAGACTAGAAGAGATTGGGTTCATGTATAGTAAACAAAAATTCTAATGATAACTTTCTTCCAGAAAACACTGGAAACACATATCACACACTGAGATGCTTGGGTATGCTTGTGAAGTGCTTCCATTACTAGTTCTAGCTGACACATTTGGAATAACTCAACAGTTTACAAAGTATTTGCCTTATGACTCCAAGTATATTAGGTTTCAGGAATGGGAAACAAGCCAACATCCTGAGATGAGAGTATGTGATATGATAAAAACTGAAATAAAAGACTTCTGTCATCTTTTATGCATATGAGGAATTACACAACGAAATGAAGAGATTCCAGGTATACTTCTTCAGTACGTCTCAAAGTGCTGTGAGGCATTTCATCAAATTATTTGGGCCTTAAAAGACCAAAGTGCTGATTATACTGTGATAGTAATCACTATGTAACAATAAGAAATGTGGATCACATTAATCCAGGATTTGTTCTCTCTGGCATGACTTCGAATGAAGTGCCACGCGTCACATTTCAGATGGTAGATATTAGTGATAAAAGCCCGACAACACAAGTTTTGCAGAAGCTTTTATTAAATGTAAGGGGAAAGATTATCCAAAACTCCCTATTGATCAGGGGAGAATACCCGTTCCTGAAATCAGGTGTACTTTCTTTGAGAGGCTTTACAATAGCAAACCTCACAAAGGCAACCAGAACTCTGAATTGTTTACTCTCTACACCTCAGATCCTACAGTGTAGTAGAGGTGACAGCTGATGGTGACAGTTGTGGAAGCTGAGACTGATAAAATATGTGTTCACTCAGATTATTTTCCTGTGAAGACCTCCAGCTGCTATATTGGCGATCCTTTATATTGGGCTGATGACACAATGGAGAAACATAAATTACTGCACTGTGAACTTCAGTGGTCCAGAAACAGCCATAGGCAAGGATGTTAAAGAAGTGAAGATGGGTGATCACATTGCCACCTGTTTTCCTGTTGTGGCATCATCACAGGTCTTAATTCCTCACATCATGTGCTTTCACAGCAAGAAGTTTTCAGTATTTAGAAATGTACCATGTACATCATACTTTATAATAGCTTGGAAATTCTCACCCAGATATTACCAAATGCCAAATATCTCTCTCCATGCTTGCTGTTATCTTCCCACAGCCAGGATCAGTTCTAGGTGAGGTGCTGACCTTAGCTGCTACGGAAGTAGGCTGGGGCTAGGGCACTCTTCTCTCCCTCTTTGCTGCTCCATGGCAAAAGGTAGAATGCTGCCAGGCGCTTATTTTTTCTCCCCTCTAGAGGAACTCTTCAAAGAAACACTCACTGACTTTCCTCGCCTCTGAGATGCCATATTCCTATGGCCAAAGCCAGTGTGAATTTCTATAGCAATTACTGCGTAATGGTCACAATCATGTCCAGATCCACATTCTAAATCTTAGCCAGCTTTTACAGAAATCATGTCTGATAACATCCAATAGATCTGTAATTGGTTAAAAGTAGTAAATTTGAAAAATAATTTAAATTTAGCTTGCTCTCTTTTTCAATAAAATACACTGGCAAATCCTCTTCTGTCTTCATATTTCACACGTGTGGCCACCCCCCCCTTGCTGTGTTAGAAGTCAATGTTCCAGAATGTCAACTTTCACAAATACCTATGTGTAGATCAAAGAGGAACCTTTTTAAAGTAAATGCGGTGCATGTTGTATCAAGGAGGCTCTCTGTCCTTGGATTTGAAACTGGGAAGTTTATTGTACAGAAAGGAAGTGGCTCTGTTGCAATTCTTTCATGACAAAATCCAACTTCTGAGCAGTTGAAAGAAATGCAATTTCTGGAAAGCTAGAATGAAGGAAGCAGGATTATCAGCCTTTGTTGTGATGTCGGTTTTCGTTCTGAGATGGAAAAGGCAATAAATGCAATAGGAAATATCTTCTCAAAGAATGAAATCAAAAGTGTATTACATAGTGTTGCGGTCTTGGATGACGGGCCCCTTCGGCCTCTCAATGTGTCTCAGTTTGAGAAAGTGTTAAATCCCAAAGTATCTGGGAAGTAAATGTTCACCTTGCAACCAGAGGGCAGGAACTTAATTACTTTATGTGCTGTTCATTTGTTTCTGCCTGTATTGGGAATGCAACGCAAGCCAACCGTACTGCTGCTAAATCTTCACTAGATGTGTTCTGTCACTACCTGGGAAGTGTGGTCTCAGTGGACAATTAACTTGGGGAGCCTTGAATCTTGGATTGCTGCTAAACAAACACCATCTTCAAAGTGTTTTAGCCATCAAAGGAGTACTTACTCTTCAACTACCAGAAATCCATGAGCACCTTGAAAAAATGTTTAATACTGAATAATTCTCAACAAGCTATAATCAAATTTAATTTCAGGAAATTACAGGAAAACTTTCCCCAAATTCCATCTCTCAGAATTCATTTCCCAAAAGCTTTCCAAGATGAATTCAATTTTCTGGAAGATTCTTGCATGGCTTATCCTCATTATCCATCTCAGATATCAACAGATGAGTCTATCACTTCTTTAGCTAGTACATTTGTGAATACGAACCTTGAAGACTTTACCACGTCCACCTTGCTTACATCATTAGGCATTACCGGCTGTGACAGTTCAGAGTAAGCTCTTTCATGATCTAAAGTTTCAAATTCCTCTAATCAAGCTGCTTGATCCAGGAGCAGCTCTGCAAACCTTAAATTTTTTTCTGGAAGAACAATCAAATAAGACTTGAAATAGCAGATTTTTTTTCTAAATTCTGTAGATTTTTTTTCTAAATTCATGCATCATGATGAATCAGTGTGAAAATAGAAGTACAAGATTATAAACAGGATCCATCAAACTTGTGTTAAATGTAACCAATGTTTTATGTATTTTTTTCCTGAAAATTTCAGACAACTTTTATTAATATTAAATTGACATTTTAAACTAACTTAACATTTAAATTTGAATGCTAGTAAACATTCCCTATACTAACTCATTTAATTAGTGAAGGCTAAATCTAAAATTTTTAATTAAAATAAAAAATTAGTCTTTACTGACCAAAATGTAAGATTTATTAGATTTAGCACTTTTCCAATCATTTGGTCATTGTTGATTCTTTATCTGAGTAATCTGTACAAAATTCCACTAAAAATAAATTAGTAGTCAGAATTTTTCCTAAATACCAAAAGATTATCTGAAGAATTTACTTAATTGGTTTCCCATACAAAGGAAGGTAATTGGTTTACTTAGCAGAGATTCTCATCCCTATTGTTTTTTTCTTTAAATATTTTATTTACTTACTTTAGAGAGAGAAAGAGAGCACAAGTGGGAGAGGCAGAGGGAGAGGGAAAGAGAATCTCAAGCAGACTCTGCACTGAGCATGGAGCCCAAGGTGGAGCTCTGTCTTACGACCCTGAGATCACGACCTGAGCTGAAACCCAGTCGGCCGCTCAAACGACTGTGCCACCCAGGCGCCCCTCATCCCTATTGTTTTTATTGTTGGGCTAGTGTTCTTGGACAAATATGATGGTAAGTAATTACACAATTAAAATAAATATATAGATTTTAAATTTAAATGAGGGAAAACTAATGGCTTACAAGAATACAAAGTTTTTAAAACACCACTGCCTAGGGACGCCAGCTGGCTCATTTGGTAGAGCATGCAACTTCTTGATCTTGGGGTCATAAGTTCAAGTCCCTCATGGGCATAGGGCCTACTTTTAAAAAAATTTTATAAATATGTAAACAAAATATCACTGCCTAATTCTAAAGCATTTTACTACTATGCTATACTACATTTAATACCAGTTAAGATCTCACTCTATGCCAAGCACTGCATTAAATTTTAGTAAATTTAACGAGAGCTAAAAGTAATAACATGCTTCTATTTTATAAGTTTGTGTACATTTACTAGCCTTGAATTTTCTAGGGAATACTAAGCCAGTGTTAGTCCAGAGGCCCAAGGATATATTTAGGCTTCACTAGAACTAAGAATAGTCTCTCCATTACATGGAGACTATGGTATGGCATGCATTTTGAAAATTCTTTTCCTTTGTGTTTTCATTTGTGAGGTTTTCTATTTTTTATAAAAAGAAATAGTTGGAATTCTGATGTGGATAAATTGATTTGTCTTTCCCTTTAACATTCTGCCTTTGGAGTCTTACTTAGTTTTCCCTATTCCTAATGTTATACAAATATTAACAATATTTTCCTTATGCTATTTTTGAATTCCTACTTTCTTTCAAAAATTTTTTTCTAAAGATTTTATTTATTTATTTGTCAGAGAATGAGAGAAAGAGAGAAAGAGAGAGAGCAAGCCAGCACGGGGAGTGGCAGGCAGAGGGAGAAGCAGGCTCCCTGCCAAGCAAGGAGCCCCATGTGGGGCTTGAACTCCCGACCCTGAGATCAAGACCTGAACTGAGATCAAGAGTCGGATGCTTAGGGCGCCTGGGTGGCTCAGTTGGTTGAGCGACTGCCTTCGGCTCAGGTCATGATCCTGGAGTCCCGGGATCGAGTCCCGCACCGGGCTCCCTGCTCAGCGGGGAGTCTGCTTCTCCCTCTGACCCTCTTCCCTCTCGTGCTTTCTATCTGTCATTCTCTCTCTCTCAAATAAATAAAATCTTTAAAAAAAAAAAAGAGTCGGATGCTTAACTGACTGAGCCACTCGGGGTGCCCCATGTGCTTTTTATTTTTTTTATAATACTTTTAGTTATTTTTAAGTGTCTCATAATCAATGTCTCCTGTCCAGAATCTAAAGTGTTTCTGCACAGCCACTGTTCTGACAAATGATTCAACAAGTGATACAAAGACAAAAACAGGATTAAATCATTCTAATCGATTCTCAAACTGAGAATCAATCCTCTAGAAACAAAACCTCACTTCAAGGGGAATCGACAATAGCGATGCGATGTGGACAATTCCTGCAGCTTTGGCAGAGAGGAATCAGATAGAGGTTACTAAGGGTGAAAGTTTTCTTTTCTTTTTCTTTGGCTATGGCGGAAAGTAACCACCAGAACTGGTTTTAAACCTGTCCAATTGATTAATGATAACTTTACATCAATAAACACATCATCTAAGACCTAGCAAATCAGTGGCAGCCCCAGGCTTCGGCAAGTCAGTAAATCAAAACAGGTGTGTTCCAGTAGCTACACTTGCACAGCTAAAGGTCAATCAATCTCTAAATGCTCACTCTACTGTGAGTAGAACTTCACACATCCAAAACCCCATTGAAGATTCGTTTTCTGCTTTGCTCAGAGAGACGATTCCTAACTAGGATGGTTCTCTCCCTTGCTTTGCAAGCAATAAATTCAGCTTTTTGTTTACTCCCTTGACGGAGTGTTGGATGCAATGGGAGTGAACCTTTAGTCAAAGTATCTTCAACCTTAATGCTGCTGTCTTGAAGAATTGATGACTATTATGGGAGATGAAAATACAATGATTAACAGCTCTTCTTTGCCTTCTTCTTCCTAGTTCTCCTTTTCTTCCTTTAAAATTTTTTTGTATGTAAAAATTATACCTTTAATTACAAAAACTAAATTGAGGAAAGGATAAAGAAGAAAACAAAGGTCCATTGCAAATCCCATCCTCATAAAGCACTACTGTCAGTTTCAACATCCTTTTACTCTTTTCTATACAATTGTCTCTCTTTTTAAAAAGATTTATTTATTTATTTGAGAGAGAGAAAGAGAGAGAGAGTGAGGTGGGGAAGGGGCCAAGGGAGAAGGAGAGAGAAACTCAAGCAGACGCCACACTGAGTGCAGAGCCCGACATGGCGCTTGATCTCCGGACCCTGAGGTCATGACCTGAGCTGAGACCAAGAGTCACACTCTAAACCGACTGAGCCACCCAGGTGCCCCTATGCAACCGTCTTTATATATTTATGTTTTTCTAGCTGTATTGAGGTGTAATAGACCAATTATCCATTTAGATGTTTTATTACAAAAACCACCTTTGTCTATTATTTTGTGAACTTATTTTTTATTATAAAATAATACTTCTAAAAAATAAGTTGTAATGGTTTTTTAGTATTCTTTGTTATGGATATGTAATTAATTCATTTAGTTAATGCATATTGACGATTGACTTTGTGGCTTGTTATAGTAGGTATTAGGAACAAAAGCATGAAGATCAACAAGATAAAGGACCTTGTAGGTGGATGGTGTGACCAGGTTTATATACAGTAAACTAGGCACAGACAACAGGATGATTGCAGAATGTAATAACTGCTGTGACAAATAAGAAAACAATGTGATGCAACCGAGAGTAACTAATGTATGTTTATAGGCTACTTTCATTAGGAAAGACCTGAAGGAGGGGAGGAAGCCAGCCAGAGAAAGAGCCAAAGAGTCTGAGAAATAGTTTTCAAAATCAAAGGGGAAAGTGCAAAGATCTGAGGTAACAAAGAAATAGAAAAAAGAATCAAATACATGGATATATAGTAGAAGATGAAATTGGAAACTAGATCATACAGGGTGCTTTGTAGACTCTCTTTAACAATTTGTATTGTAAGTATGAGAGGATGGCATTGAAAGATTTTTTTTAAAGATTTTATTTATTTCTTTGAGAGACAGATAGCAAGAGCAGGAGCAGAGAGGAGAGGGAGAAGCGGGCTTCCCGCTGAGCAGGTAGCCCGATGCAGGGCTCCATCCCAGCACCCGGGGAGCACGACCCGAACCGAAGGCAGACACTTAGCTGACTGAGCCACCCAGGCACCCGTCATTGGAAGATTTTAAGCAATAGAGTGATACTATGTGAATTTATGTTTTTAAACTCTGCCTCTTGGAACGTAAGGAGGCCAGAATGTAAACTGAAAGACCATTCGGAAGGCGGTTGTAATTTTCCAGGGAAGGTACGTGGATAGCTTGGACTAAGGTAGAGATAAGATATTTTTTGAGGTTTCCGTCAACTAGTCAGTGCTAGACTGGAATGGGAGGCCCAGGAAAGGGGTAATCAAGGATGACTCCTAGGTTTGGGCTTGAACAGTTGAGTATGTAATGGTATCATTTGCTGAGATGGCGACAAAGAGAAAGGAACATATTGAGGTGGGAAGGGGAGCAAAAAAGGGAATATTCCATTAGGGACATAGTAATCTTGAAATGCTCGATAGATATCCAGTTGGAAGTTTTGAGTAGACAGTTTGGTCCATGAGACCGGAACGTGGATGAAAGTCTGCCCCGGAAATATAAATCAGTGTAAGTATATGGTCTTTAAAGCTATGTAACTGGACGAAGTCACTCGCAGAGAGTTTGTATGGGGAAGAGGACCAGAACTGAGTTCTGAAGTACTGCAACCTTCATTGCTTCAGCAGTGAGGGAAGCCAGCCAAGGAGCCAGGGAGAAACTGTCCAAAAGGGAGGAGCACCCAGGACTATGTGAAGGCAGAAAGAAAGTGGGGTCCATATTGAATGCGGTTGAGGGCAAGAAAGTACCCATCGAATCTGGTAACCAGGAGGGCAAAAGCAGTGTCCGTGGCTTGGTGGGAAAAGTTGAGGAGGGTCTGAGAGATGAGGAAGAGGAGACAGTATGGCTGGAAGCAGGCCCCTGACACTCTCCTCTCCTTCAAGACCCTTGAGAAGAAGGAGCGCTGGTTTACCCGTGCAGTGCAGGGAAGGGAATTTCAAATTATTGCCTCAACTGCTTTTCTTACTAGGTGATGGGGAGAATGCTCACTTTTTTTTTTTTTTTTTTAACCCATACATTGATAAGCATTGCCAAGTGTTGGTTCCAGGGATGGGGGCTGTGTACTTGCATATACGGGCATGTTTTTCATCATGCTAGGAGTTGATTTAGTTTGGTCAAACATTCTTTTAACTTTAAAATGTATCTTTATAGACTTCACCATGACATTAAACATCCGTTTAATGCCTGCTCAGATTTCTTCTAGTACAGCTAGTGTTCTAAATTGAAAATGATCACAGCCCCATCTTGTGGACTTGTTTAGCTAGTGAAGGTGCAACTGTGGCGTGTTGTCTCTTCTCCGCGACTCTCTCTGGAAGACAGTCAAGGCTTTTGTGAGCTTACTGGCTATCTGGTAAATGAATACAAGAACCAAATGTTTGGCCACTTAGCTTTATTTTTGTTTTGCTTATAATTTCAGAGAGTCTATGTTAAACCCCAGAACTTCATGGGACAAATAGAGGCCACTGGGCTAGTGGGGATACAACTGGGAGATCCAGACTCGTTCCAATGTCAGGAGGCTACAGCACTTTCTAGAAAGTGTCGGAATTATAATCATCCCTTGGCTTCTGGAGGTGAGAGCGGGAAGTGTGGTTCTTCCATGACATAGAGGCAGTTAGGCAGTTTTCTGATTGTGTAAATAATCGTAATTTTTATAGGAAAACTTTGGAGATTAAAATTCAAAAATAAAAACCACTCATCATCCAATCACTTAAAGACAGTTGTTATTACCATTTTTGTGTATTCTGTTTCGGAGTGTAGGATTTTGATGCAGATTTTTAAAGCCATTGAGATCTTTATAGAGAGAGAGAGAGCTTTGTATTTGGTTAAGGTTTGAAGGCTTTGGGGTTATGTAGGAAGTTACAGATAAGCTTTCTATTTCTTTTTGTGTATCAGGAACAAACTGATATTCAGACTGTGGCTTTTGCAGAGCCAGGCCATGAGGATTCATGTCCTTAGAAGTTTGCAGCGATCCATTTTGTGCAGTGAGATTGTAATAATTTCTTCTTTCTTTCTAACTTCTCATGACCCCTGGCAAACACTTAAAGTCCTAGGCAACATGAGATTTTGACATTGGTGAGTCACTGTAATTTATGGCCACTTTGACCACAGGGAAGTAAGTGGTTGTTTTAGATGCTGGCCTTGAGCTAATGGTGGGTGGTCATGGTGCCTCCTAGGGGCTGGGTTTAGAATTTGCATGACTACAGTTTCATTTTGAGTGACACTGGTATTTAATAGCTTTCCAGGGTCTCTGCAGACAATGGGCCATCAGGGCCTCAGTAACAAGTGCATCTGAGGCAAGGATTCACTCAAATGGACGAGAGCATCTTGACTGGGGATAATTATTTGCTGCTTTTATTTTATTTTATTTTATTTTTAAAGATTTTATTTATTTATTTGACAGAGAGAGACACAGCAAGAGAGGGAACACAAGCAGGAGGTGTGGGAGGGGGAGAAGCAGGCTCCTGCAGAGCAGGGAGCCCGATGCGGGGCTCGATCCCAGGACCCTGGGAACATGACCTGAGCCGAAGGCAGCCGCTTAACCGACTGAGCCACCCAGGCGCCCCTCTTTATGCTGTTTTGAATTGAATTCAGAGCCAAGGGAGGAACTTATGGAGGGGCTAAGCCATGGATATATATGGTTTATAAACAACCTTTAAGAATCATTCCCCACTTTGATATACACAGCCTGTAACATCTCAAATCCTAGGATGCACGGTCTCTTTTGAGTAGAAATGACACAGGGCTTTGTCCCATGAAGCCTCTAGAGGCGCACTTCATCAAAAGCCCCTTTATTTCAGGAACTTGCTGAAAGTGGTTCTCCAGCTGAAACAGTTCTGGGGATGAACATTCCCTGGGAAGCTGGGTTCACAGCCCTAAGAAATTCCACAGCAAGTGGCAGCCGCCATTGTGGCTCAGGACCAAAAATACCAGTTCATGGGAGAGAGTGCAGGCTACGTCGCCAAGTCGGAGCCCACACCAATGCAGAAAAATGGCACTCAAGGGGAAGTCAAAACTTGAGTGAAAATGCTGAAAGGGAAGAGCTTCTTCTCAGGATCTGATGCCTGGGACTGCTTCCATTGCAAATTTTAAGGAAAAGAAAAAGAGAGAGAGAGACAGGAATATCTCAAATGACAATCCCTGAGAAAAGAAATGAGTGAATCCCAGCCCCTCCTACACCCTGGTCCCACAAAAGTGGTCAATCTCATGGTTTCCAATTTAACGTCTTTTGAGAGGTTCTCCCAAGGGTTTTAAAAACTGAGATATAAAAAGACTCGTTTACAAAAGCCAGACTCTTAACTCTAGAGAACAATCAGATGGTTACCAGAGGGGAGTTGGGTGGGGGGATGGATGAAATAGGCAAAGGGGATTAAGAGCACACTTACGATGAGCACTGAGTAATGTATAGAAGTGTTGGATTACTATATTATACACCTGAAACTAATATAACACTATGTTAATTACACTGGAATTAAGATTAAAAAATGAAATGATTGAGATTATAAATAAATGAATGAATGAATAAATATTATATATATAAATAAAATTCATGGTTTAAAAGTGTACATATCAGTAATTTTTGGTATATTAACTATTACTATTACCTGTTTACCCTTAACTAAATCCACTAACAAATTCCAGAATAGGGGCGCCTGGGTGGCTCAGTCGTTCAGCATCTGCCTTCGGCTCAGGTCATGATCCCAGCGTCCTGGGATCGAGCCCCGCGTCGGGCTCCCTGCTCCGCGGGAAGCCTGCTTCTCCCTCTCCCACTCCCCCTGCTTGTGTTTCCTCTCTTGCTGTCTCTCTCTCTGTGTCAAAAAATAAAGGAAAATCTTAAAAAAAAAAAGAATATTGTCCAGAATATTTTCATCACACCAAAAAGAAACCCCACACCTATTAGCAGTCAATCACAATTCTCTCTCCCACCCCCTGGCAACCATGAATCTACTTTTTATCTCTACCGATTTGCCTATTCTGGACATTTCATATAAATGGAATCATACAGTGTGTAGCCTTTGTGACTGACTTTCACTTTAGCATAATATTTTCAAGGTTCATCCATATCATAGCATGTAGCAACTCCCATTCGTTTTGACAGCTGAATGATTTTTCATTGCATGGATATACCACATTTGTTTATCCATTCATCAGTTGATGGCATTGGATTATTTACATTTTTCCCCTCAGATTTTATTTATTCATTTGAGACAGAGAGATACACAGAGACAGAACACGAGCAGGGGTAGAGGCAGAAAACAGGTTCCCTCCTGAGCTAGGAGCCCAATGCAGGTTTCGATCCCAGGACCCCAGGATCATGACCTGAGCCGAAGGCAGACGCTTAACGACTGAGCCACTCAGGTTCCCCTAATTTTTTAAGATTTATATCTTTTAATTATATTGCTGGGAAATTAATAATGGGAGGAGGGTTTATTTAATTTTGGAGTATCATGATATGTTGACATGATTTTTGGAATATTTTAATTTAATTTGGAATGTTTGATTTAATTTTAATATTTTAATGTTGTTATTTTAATCTCTTGCAGAAACTCTGAGAGGCCATGTTGGACAATATAGCTGGGCAAAATTTGGAATAGGAAATAGAACAGAAGTGAACGTTCATCTTTAAATTCATAAATGGCCATTGAGGTCATTCAATTAATATACCATTCTGTCCCACTTCAGAGCCTAGAGCAAAAATCTCATTCTTTTAGCAGTAAGAAAGGTCCCAGAACGTCTCAGAAAGATCCACAAAAGAGAATGGAAGGGCAGTTGTTTTCTTACAACAAATATTTTCTCCACTGTGATAAATGTATATTAGCTCTATGCTAATAATGCCTCATGGAGTAATTTTTAGACAATACCTAAAAAGAATAACCAGAGACCTACATTTAGAATAAAATTTTAAAAAATGGAGCACCTTCTATTCAAAGGTGAAGGAAAAGTACAAGAAATGATGATTGTATTATCACTTACTCTTCCATCTGGGAGATGGAAAATGTCTTTTGCCGTAGATTTTTTAAGTAGCTAGATTACAGACACATTCAAATGTGAAAAAAACAGTCCTGGATTTTCCTCTCTTAGTTGAATCACTGCTACTGCCACAGCCAGGAGCGTAAAAACGGTGATTGGACTGTGGCCCTTCAGCGTTTTCTCCTTGGGCTAAAGTGGAAGATAAATTTGGCGGCTCTTCCAAGGGTAGGCCTTGGACCCTTTCCTGCCAGCAGGGAAAGAGGCTGGAAACCACCTAGGCTCTTTCCACCCCTGACCTGCTGGCACTGTGGGGTCTTCCAGAATTTCCCCACTTGCTGCTACTTCACATACTCTTCCCTGGAAAGGTAGTCACTTTTCCATTCCTGGCCTTACTTTGGTGCCAGATTGTGGTATAAGATTGGACCGGTTTCTGTTTGTTTGTTTCATCGCGGAAGTTATATCATGGAAGACCTGTTTCTCACTGTTTTTACTCTTGAAGTTCATGTCATTCACTTGCAAGAGTGATTTCAAAAGGGATTTCAAGAAGGGTGCCTGGGTGGCTCAGTTGGTTAAGCATCTGACTCTTGATTTCGGCTCAGGTCGTGAGCTCATGGATCGTGATCTCATGGGTTGTGGGACTGAGCCACACGTCAGGCTCCAAGCTCAGTGGGGAGTCTGCTTGAGATTCTCTCCTTCCCTCTCCCTCTGCCCTTCCTCCTGCTTACTCTCTCTCTCTAAATTAAATAAATAAATCTTTAAAAAAAAAAGAGAGAGATTTCAAAAATTTGTGCTTATATGGCCATTTTATTCCAACTTTAGAATATTTAGAAATCTTTCAGCCTCTCCTTTAAAAAAAAGTCTGGTATATTTGTTGAGTGAATGCATGGACACCATGCCAGACTCTGATGAAGAATGTCATTTTTATTAAAAGCCATCTCTGGAATTTTGAAGTTAAAGAAAAATTCTGTGAAAAATCCCACCTAGTCATCTAATTCTAGTAGTGTTAGGAAGTTTACCTATTCTTTTTTTCTTTTTGAAAGATGATTGAATACAATATTCCACAATCAGACCTTCACATTCTACCAGGCATATGGTGAGTGTTCAACAAATGTTGGCGTTTACTGTTACTACTCTTTAATTTGCTCAGCCCCAGACGATCACCACACAACCATTTTACCCTGTGCTTATGTAATATCTTCTTGCTCTCCTTCTCTCTCCCCTCACTGGCTCTTTCACTCTTCAATTCTTTCTTTCTCTTCTTGCTATGGTCAACTCCACAATCATCCTCAAAGTCCACTACTATTTCTATTCTCATTGTTCCTATCAATAATTCCACCAGGCAAGTAGTACAAATTTGTATATTTACAAATTTCTTTTTTTTTTTTTTTAAGATTTTATTTATTTATCTGAGAGAAAGAGAGTACATGAACAGTGGGGGGAGGGAGGGGGAGAGGGAGAGGGAGAAGCAGGCTCCTGGCTGAGCAGGGAGCCCAATGTGGAGCTAGATCCAAGGACCCTGAGATAATGACCTGAGCTGAAGGCAGATGCTTAACTGACTGTGCCACCCAGGCACCCCTGTATATTTACTTTGTAGTCCTATAAAGTACCAATGTGTTTCTTATTGAGGTATATTATTAAATTTAAACAATCTATTTAAATTACTATATCAACTTACACTAGGAGGTCCTATATGCTAATATAAATGCATACGACCCAAATATTATCGCTCCTTGGGAGATCCCTTTAGTCTTCATGGACTGATGTGTCCATGGATGTATCAGATTGCATTTATAATGCAGAAGAAGGCCTGCTTCTGCTTTCCATGGCACCATTTTATATTCAAAGTAAGGATGCATGTTAGTTAGCTCATGGCATTTTCCTTCAGTCTAGTGTATAAGATGTGGACATTCGGGGTGACATTTTGGCTCATGCTCATCATATCTCTTTGGTCAGTCCAGACATTCCTGGGAAGGATTTTAACACTTCTTTTTATAGCACTCTGTTTTCTGGAAGTCAACCTGTACTTTCATGGACTCTTAAAAAATCAAGTCACATGTTGTATCTAGTGCTTGGAACTCTCTCTCAAAGACATTTGCTGATTACCATGTTAATGCCTAAAAAATGTGTTAAAGCTTTTTTCCTGAATGCATTATCTTAGTATTCAGAATTAAGATCTGTCTCTGATTCAAACACCAAAGTATAATCATGGAAACTACTTTTTCAGGAGATTAGATTTTCCTGCCTGAGATGGCAATGAGTCTGATTGTCAAGGAAAACTCTCCACATGAACAATATTCTAAAGGAGGAATAAAGAGGCTTTCTCTGGGAATTTCAGAACACGGAGGGAAACGATTGTTTAAGGTGGGCCTGGTTTTGGCAATGATTCTTTAATATATTGAAAAAAGTGTGATAAAATTTTTATTTTTACTTCTTCATAACCACAAGATGGCACCAGTTTCCCATTTTTAAAAGCTTGACACTGCTGTTTTTCTTTTTTTTTTTTACATTTTTTTCAAGATTACAAGCTGTTGGGTGACAATTTGGTTATAACTTTCCCTCACATACAGGCTCATAGACTGTAAGACTAGAGTTACTGCATTAACTAAGAATTTGTAGGTGGAATAAGGTTTATAATATGCATTGCTTGTCACAAAGCTTCAATGTGGAGGGAGTGACTAATGAATAAGGGGGAATATTGCAGTAATTTTGCTCACAAATGTTAAATTACAGAGTAAGTTTCAAACTCAAAGCCTCATACTGGCAATTTTATGAGCATTTTCTCATACAAACTCATATAAATGAGTATAAGCCAGCAACTAAAAAGCAATAAATACTAGAAATCTATTTACATGCTTTGGGATCTGGCTATATGTATGTCTTGTCTTCGTTACCAGAATTGTAACGCATTTATGAGTTTGGATGGCCAAGGCCCAGAATCAAAGCAGATTGTATCTAACTGCTTCCTGCTAGTTTTTCTAGATTATCCTATAAATAAAATTCAGATTTCTCAAAATGACTACAAAATAGATTTTGGCTAAACATTCCATGATCACCTTTTTTGTGATGTTGCCTTTAAAGCGACTTGAAGCTGTGACATCCTTGTGAGACTCTAAGCCCTGGTGAGTTTGGGATAGGGCCCAGGAATGATGAGATGGCATTGATGAAGCCTGTCTGTTTTAATTGTTTTCCACATTAGTTTACAAGTGTTAGAACTGTTCCAAAGGACTTAAGGCAGAGATGAAATTTTCTCATTCAACTGAAAAGTCCCCAGATAGCCTGGCTTCCGGAACAATTGGATTCTGGGCTCAAACAACATCATTAGGGCTTGATATCTGACCCCCGGCCCCTGCCTCGCACTGGGCTGGTTTATATGCAAGCTTCCTGTCACAGTCCCCTGGAACTTCTAGGCTCTCTCTTTGTGGCAAGATGACTAAGGCAGTTCTAGACCCAGAAGAGTTCAAGAGTCAAGTGTAGTGGGAACACAGGCCCTTTATTTAGAGATCTGGGAATCACTCATATGTCCACTCACCAACCAAGCTCCAAGGGCAGGGGAATGTGATGTGCTGATTGTCGTGGACCTGAGACATCCGGTCCACCATTGGACCAGTGTATGTGGACTAGACTGAGGAAGGAGTAATCTCCAGGTTGAAATATATACAAGGGCCATATCATTTTTAAGTTATATTTCCCTTAGCATACGAATGTTTTGATCCGCTTACGTGTGTGTGTACTAGAATAAACAAATGCTGTAAAGGCCAATGCTATAGCATATGGAAGCCTCCTTTGTTACAGGGGTGTGATTTAAATGGTTGGAATCTCAACAGGAGGGAAAGGAGTGTCTCTGGGGGTTTTGCAAGTGAAAAAGGCATTGGGCAACTTAAATTGAGTCAGATGTAAAGAGAAGAGAAGTCAGAGGCAAAGTGGTCTTGGCCAGGAGTTCCCAAGTGTCTGGTCCAAGAGTATGAGTTGGCAGAGAATATAGGCTAGGATGAGAAAGAGGGTAAGAATGGCAGCTGTGCTGAGCGTCGAACTCTCCTAGAAATGATCTTTTGAAGTGAGGGGGGGACTGAGGGTGTGTTTCAGGAAGGAGACGGAAGAGATCAGAGAAGGAGAAGCATGCCTAAGGCAGAAGCAAAAAGTAGAAGGCAATTCCACCCACTTCTCAGCTCTGACCTAACTCTGTTAACATATTCTGGTTTGGCAAACTGTCCTGGGCCTACAGAAGACAAATGAAGGGAACCGCTGGGGAACCAGCCACCTTCCTGTCATAAATGCTGTTGTAAGGTTGTTGTCTAGCTGTAGTTCTAAGACCTTCCTCTCCTCACCCTCCCTTCATCGCCTGTTTCCCTCCTCTTCATCAGTCCAATCCCTTTGGGTTATAAGTAATGGAAACCCAGTGCAAAGTTGCTTAAGCCAAAGGGAGTTTATCAACGCCTAAGACTTAAAAGTTCAGGGTTTGAATGACTCTAGACAGCTGCATATAGATGCTCCACTGTTGCCTCTTTCTATTTTTATTTTTTCTGTTGTCTTCATTCTCCCTCACATCTGTCCAGGGTGCCGGGAAGATTGTCCCAGCAGCATTAGACTTTCATGATTTTCATAGCTCAGTCTCAGAAGCCATTCGTCTCTTTCCCAGTATTCCTACAAAGGACCCTCATTGGTTGGTCTGGGTTGTGTGCCCACCTGGCTGACCACTGCGTAAGAATTATGGGGACCACCGAAGGTGCAATACTCAAAAGAAAATGTTTATGGACAGATTTTAAATGTAACCCATGTCCATCATATCTTCCTAGGAAACTGTCAGGACTGTAACACGGCCCCGGGCCAATGTTCCCAATGCAGTAAGAACTAATCTACTAAATACACTGAAAATGCATGGTTTGTAATTACGCATAAGGACTAGATCTAAGTTTGGAGATCTTCAGCCTAGGAGGAAAGTCTCATGGAGAGAATTACAGGTTTGACCCGTTGTTGCCCTCTAGTATTTCCTGTTCTTTTTAGCCATTTACTTCCATGGGTAAGCATAACGGTGGGCAGGTTGACTTGAGAAGAATTTCTGGTCTCAGAGTCTCCCGACCTAAAATCAATCGCTTTCCCTCTCCCTCCTTCCATCCCTCCCTCTGCACCTCCCCCACCCCATCACCAAATGTGACTGGATTTCCCTTGACCCACTGTATGTAGGACTTGCTCAGAATCCTGAAATGGGACATTCGACAGAAATCTTGGGACTGAAATCTTTGTGTTCAAAGTGGGGATTGGGCATGCTTCCTTATACTCATGTGGTCATATAATTGTGCCAATAATGAAAGCTCTAGATGTAGCTACTTTCATTAACTTCCATTTCACAGAGGTAACAAGTGTTCTGTTGTGAGTGCCTGGGAAGCTGTCTCTTGCCAAATCTGGAGAAGAATATATGAAGGGAAGAGTTCTTCTGGGTAAACCTTCTTGGTACGAGGTATCAGAAGCTTTTGTAGAGCTCAACAGCATACTGCAAAGTTTAATTATATACTCATATATTTTAGGCTCTCTAAGTTTATTTGATAAAGGTTCAACCCATTATATTAACATAATGACTGTGCTTGTCTTGTGGAAAACTTGGAAACAGACTAATAAAATATCTCCCCTGCTATGAAAACTAGATGGCTTTAGTTTGAGAGAATTGAATGTGGTTCATCGCAGTCTGACACTGACAATTTCTACACTATTTTGGACAGCATTCTCAGAGCATTTAACATTTACTTTGACGGCAAAGCTGTGGCAAGAAAGGTTCTGATTGAGTGGTTATGAACCAAAAACCAGGCAAGAAGCTTGACTTTTAGGCATAATTTCCACCCTGTTAATCCTCCTATGGCTCTTTAGGAAATGAGATAGAGAATAATCCATTCTTAGTGGGCTGAAGAGGCTCAACATCTGAAAAGTTAGCACGTATATTGGAAGTTAAATTTCCATTTCATACAACTAGAAAATAAGACAGACTATTCCAGAAACAACTACGGACGTTAGGAAAAGGAATATTTCTTAAAGAACATGCACCTGTAAATCAGAGAAGATGTTATCCTAACATTATTTGAAGTTTCAACAACTCAACGTTGGTACAATTAATGATGGCAGCCCCTCCGGTCCAGCGTTCTCTCACGCAGGTGCTCTGCACACCACGTGAATAGTCACTCTCGGTGTCGTAACTTCCATCTTGCCATCATCCGTCACCTCACCTCCAGAGGCAGAAATGACAGCATTTCACCTTCTGACCACAGCCTTCCCTTGTTCCAGATCACGTGGTCGTCACTTTCCACTACTTTGAACCTCACTGGCACAGACAGGTTCCTCACGCTCTGCTCCTCCCAGTACCCTGGGCCTCTACTCTTACCATTCCCAGCTTAGATTTCTCTTTCCTCAATGGCCAGTCCCCCCACTTGTATTTCAAATTCCATCTTCCCGTTTTTTGTCCAGTTCTTTACTACACTATTAATAACCCCTTCTCTGTCTTGTAACTTCATTCTACTTCTCACTGAATCCTCCTGTTAGCTTTTAAATATATTAAAGACTCTCCCATTAAAATAACTAGAGTTGGTTCTCATACACTGCTTCAGCTACCCTTCTGTATCTCTCTCCTCCACCCTCAGACTCCTTCAGAGAAGACTTGGAGTCACAGCATCCACTTCCTCACCTCCCACTTACTGCCCAGTCCATTCCTATGCAGCCTCTGGCTCGACAGAGGTATTCTCAACACCTTTCACTGAAGTCACCAGTTTTGAGATTCCACATATAGGTGAGATCATGCAGTATTTGTTTTTCTCTGTCTGGCTATTTCACTTAGCACAGTGCCCTCAAGGGCCATCCGTGTCATGGCAATGGGATAGATTTCCTTCCTTTTTACAGCTGAATAACTTCCCACATTCTATATATATAGTGGATATCTATATCTATATATCACATCTTCTTTATCCATTCATCCATTAATGAACACTTAGGTTGTATCCATAGCTCAGCTATTATAAATAATCCTTCAGTGAACATGGGGATGCATCTATCTTTTCAAGTTGCTGCTTTTGTTTTCTTTGGATAAATACCCAGAAGTGGAATTGCTGAATCATATGGTAGTTCCATTTTTAATTTCTTGAGGAACCTGCATACTGTTTTCCACAGTGGCTGCACCCATGTACATTCCCGCCAACGGTATACAAGGGTGCCCTTTTCTCCATGTCCTCACCAACACTTGTTATCTCTTGTCTTCTTTTTAATAGCAGTTCTAACAGATGTGACGTGATATCTCACTGTGGCTTTGATCTGCATTTCCTTGATGATGAGTGATGTTGAACATCTTTTCAAGTAGCTGTTGGCCACCTGTATGTCTTCTTTGGAAAAATGTCTATTCAGAGCCTCTACTCATTTTAAAATCAGACCGTGTTTTGTTTTGTTTTGCTATTGAGTTGTATGAGACCTTCGTGTATTTTTGGATAGCCCCTCCATCCCAAGTCCTATTTCCCCGTTCCCTTTGCATTGACTGGTACCACCATGCATTTGGACATGCTAGTTTATCTCTCATCCTATCTACCACTGGATTCTGACATCTTTACCTCTGGAGCATCTTTTGAATTCTTCTATCAATTTCTACCATAGTCTAGACACAATTTTTTACGTGGTATATTACATTATTGGCCTTAAAAGTAACCTTCTTGTATGCAATCTGACCTTCACCCTGGCAGAATATGAATCTGATGATACCACCCCTTGGACAAGACACTTCAGAAATTCCCCTTTCTATTTAGGATAAAGACTCCATTTCTAAACATAAGTCACCTGTGCCTGTATGATCTGGCCCCTCCCTTAAACTCTGACTTTCTCCTGCACCACCTCCCTCACTCATCTATGCTCTAACCTCTCTGGCCATGCTCTCTCTTGCCACAGAACATTCTCACATGAGGCTCCTTCTATCTGGATTACTCTCTTGCCCCTCCACTACTTTCCAAGTTGGCTCCTACCTTCCCACAAGATAAGCTCCAGCTTTACCTCCTCGAGTGTGCCTTTGTGGACCCACCTTGCATCTATTTCTTGGCACTTATCACTGATAATTTTACATTTGCTTCTATTATTATTGTTAGCCAACATTGCCTGTCTTCCCTACTGGACTCAAGCTCCACAAGGTCATGAATTATGTCTGTTTTTGCCAATCATTATTACCATATAGCCCCAGGCAAGGGAATGTAATAGGAGCTCAATAAATATTTGTTAGATGTAAGATTGCTTAGATTGCTTTACGATATATTTTTCTATCTAAAAAAAGCAATGTGTGATTACTGTCAGGTTTGTGCCGTCTTGAGAGTTGTCCTGAAGTGGCCAGCAGAAACTTTGATGGCATACACGAAAGGGAGCGTACATAGCAGGCCACTGTGTGTGTTCTTTCAGAGTAGGTTGTGGATATAATCGCCCAATTTCTCAGAAGAAATGAATTGTGGCTCCCACCTTATTTCTTCTCTAGCCCCATAAAAAGCAGACTAAATGGAATCAGTTAATTTAGCACCGTTTCAAGTGAAGTTTCACACTATTCCTGGGATGGGATAGCATCATAGGCTAGTCGAGATGATCTAAGATTGGCCGTGGACAATTGCAGTTGGTGTTCTTCCCTACACGTTGGGAAGCATGTCGAAGTTTCAAGAAGTGTTACCAGAAAAAAAAATCTTGTTTGCCTACCTAAAAGCTGTTCCTACATTTTCTCCTGCTGTAGAGCCTTTATTGTAATCCAGTGTATAGCCCCAACTCATGTGACTTGAGAAAGATACACTATCCAGGCCCCAGCAATAAATTCTAATTGATCTAAGCCAGTCATTGCGATCCAGTATCCTTGTCAGTTATTGAATCTGATGTGGGCATGCCCCTGTATTTCTGCCCAGTGAGATGTGAGAAGCCTTCGGGTTCTTGGAGAAAAGGCTCTTCTCTTATTATCAGAGGCACACGGATGAACGGTCCCTCTCCTTCTGCTCAGGGCTGTTGTGTCTGAATGGGGTCCTGAGAAGGCTGCAGCCAGCTTGTGACAATGGGAACTAGTCTGCAGATGAGAGACATGCTGAGCATGGCAGGGAAGAAAGATAGAAAGCTCTGGGCCACAGGCTATTTCTCCTCACTGATGTGGCTGGGTAGGCATGTGCAATTTGCCGGACACACACACACGCACATGTTTGTACGTGTGCAACAAAGAATTTGGCAAAACATCATGTGCTTCAGTTTCCTTCTGCTGTTGCATGCATATACGGATAGAGTATACCCATTACGGGACAGAATCTTGTAGGGCTGTGTTTCAGGAATGAAACTGAAAATTAACCACTTTCATCAATTTCATTGCAGGTGAAAGAAAAATTGGGGTATGGCAAGCACTGAAAAATTTCCCAGCCTGTCATGGTTTCTTCCACTTTTAAGAGCTTGGAGATTACATTGGCCCCACTTGGATAACCCAGGACACTCTCCCTGTCTTAAGGTCAGCTGGTTAGCAATCTTAATTCCATCTGCAACCTTAACTCTCTTTCTGTACGCAACAAAGCCTAGTCACGAGTTCTGGGCATTAGGACGCAGAGGTATTTGGGTGTCACTCACATCCTTGCTGTCTTAGTATGTCTTCCACTTTAAGTTCATTCAAAAACTTATCCATTTGGTGAACATTTGAGCCCTTGCTATGGAAATGGAAATGAGACGTGGTCCCTGCATTTAAGGAGGTGATGATTTAGCAATGTCTTTCTCATAAAATGTTTTAATTTGTAGCATTCGATTTAATGATAAGGGAGCTATCGTTCTAAATAGTCTAGATATCCTGTCCCAGATACTCTAGATGTATGTGTATATGTGTGTTTTTCATTTTCTAGCTGAGTAACAGGAAGTTTACTGAGGTAAAGCTACTCTTACCCAGGAGTGCAGCTGGGAAGACACGGAGACAGTGTGTGAATGGTGATGTTCTTGCTTGTCCAATGGTTTTTCCTCTGTATCAGTGAATGCTTTATGTATGAAGAATTCCGCTCTCATTTTTGTTTTACGATAACTTCCAGACCTGTAAAGCAGAAAGGGAATGTTGCTTTCCCTGTTTTCACAGAATTTCAGCTGAGAACAGTGGGTGATAGAATCCTCATTGCATCCATAAAGTGCAGGGACGGTAATTTCCAACAGTCTAAAAGGAATAAAGATTTCTTGAAGTTTTCTTTGACATACATCAGGAATACATACGTATGTGAGTGCATGTGAGCCTGTGAGTGGCTTTTCCTCTCTCCTCCTGGTGGAGAGACTCTTGCATGACTCTTGCCTTAAGAATTCTAAAGGCCGGAGTTTGGCAGGAGTTAATCCATCAGCGCCGCAAAGAGGAAGGGCAGCAGAAAAACATGCCATTTGGGAAGGAAGGGTATGTGATTTCATGGGCTGGAGGATATTGCACAGACGAACGAGCTGTGCTTGAGTGAACAGACGGGTCCCTCTCTGGAGGGCAGGGGACCTCACCAGGAGTTTGTGTGGTGGGAACCACAAAGGGGATTTTAAAAGAAGTCAGCTGCAAGAGCATCTGCGTTGGGGGATGCAAAAACTCCACCAAGGAGACCCAAGACAAAACCTGCCTTAACAGAGTGAACAACAGCTATTTTAGAGGAACGACAGTGACGGGGACCGCACCCCTTCTCGGAGACAGCAGCAGGATGGGAGAGGAGGAGTGGAGGAGAGGAGGAAGGCAAGAACAGACACAACCCCCTACCCCTTTCCCCTCGCTGATGTCAGTGCTGGGCGTATTCCTTTGTCCTCCCGAACGACTTTGTGCTGAATGGTTCTCTAAAGGACAACTTTTAATTTTAAATGCAGTGTTTCTCAAATTGGGTTTCTAAGTTTCTGGGAGTTACTAAGTCTAAAGGCTCAAACTGTATCTTGGGAGGTCAGGCTCCCGCCTTATTCATTTTTTCACAATATTACCTTCAGTATAATAATTTGTATTTAAAAAGCTATATCCATTGACATTGAAGAACCCACAAGATGTCACATTTATAGCTTAAAATAAATAACCCCGACTTGAGGAGACTCTTACCTGTCAAATGTCACAAGCACAGGCAGGAGTATGTCAAGATTTGTGTCTCATAATTGGGACTAAACATAGGACGAAACTTCGCTTTCGGTTTTGCCATTTTGTCCTGGGGATTTGTTGCACCAGTCCAAAGTGGAGTTGGTCTCTGATCTTTAGGAAATGAAACAGGGTCACTGTGGCAGTACATAAGACAATTTCTTGTCTTAGGGATGGGCGCTGTCTCTGTATACAGTGGCTTTGGTCTGGGTGGGTCCATGGCGGGAGATGGCCAGGAGAGGAGGTGACTGAAAGGGAGGAAGGCCCTTGTGATTCTCCTTAAGTAGGATGACTACCGCTGCTCTTTTCAAAAGGCACAGGCAGGGTTATCATCTCTGCATCTCTGAATGGGTACATGGAAATCTAGGTACCTTCAAACTTTATTTGTAAGTACACCCAACTGCTTCCCCGCACAGCTGACCCAGGAGAAATGTGGTAGAGTAATATACAGCACAACATACCCTAAGTTGATCTTGGATCTTCATCTATGCACCCTTTGGGGCTGCCAACCATCGGTGATTTGAAGATTCTTCCTTCGGTCAGAGGAGGATGCCTTAGCCAAATTGAGGCAAGTAGCCATTGTTGATTAGAAACTTTCAAAATCACCTATTCCTTCTAATCAGTGGCAATGGGGCCTGAGTGAAGAAAACACAGACTGTGATAAGTAAAGCTGTACCCTAGAAAAACAGTCTGTGAAAAGTTTTTGGTCTCAAAACGCTAATACACGAGTCAATCACTGGGAGCAGAATTCATATGAAGAAAAATAACGAAGCTTTTTCTCAGGGAATGGGCAAAGTATTTCTCCACATTCCTGAAGTCACCTGAAACTGTAATGCATTTCACCACATTTCAGCAAGATAATAAGAAAGTGCTGTGGGGACAATGGCTTGTCTTGTACGCATTTGTCTGTGTGAGGATGAAATAAGCCACCAGTGGTGCGGAAAATCTGTAACTAGTGTTGAAAGGGTATTGAGGGGTGCCCAGGCGGCTAGTCGTTAAGCGTCTGCTCAGGTCATGATCCCAGGGTCCTGGGATCGAGCCCCACATCGGGCTCCCTGCTCGGCGGGAAGCCTGCTTCTTCCCCTCCCGCTCCCCCTGCTTGTGTTCCCTCGCTCGCTCGCTGTATCTCTCTGTCCAATAAATAAACAAAATCTTTAAAAAATAAAAAAAGAATAGGGTATTGAAATTATAGATTATATTTATTCATTCCTTACTGGCAAAGGAATTATGCAACACACTGGCTTTTATTCATTTTATTACCAACCAATTGTTGGCAAAAGGCCTCGATAATGTATTTCCTTTTCAACACCAGAGAAAGTGTTGAAATAAAAGTAAGCTATCGTTTATTTTTAAAGTTACCAAATTTCTGTTCCAGAAATATTATGACCTTCACTTTTAAATGGTGTCGATAATGTAGGAAATGAACTATGTTTCTTGGTCAGCAATCTGAAAAATTCATAAAACCCTGTCCCCTCTTTGACTCTTGAACCTAGCAGCGGTAGGCTGCTCCCAGAATTTCCATTAGAGTTGATGAAAGACACAGGTGCGCTCTGAGAGGCAACCATTTCTGGTGGCCTGTTATTTGAATAACATTATAAAAGACTGCTTTAGAGAGAGAACCAGTATGGGTAGGAGGCAAAACCCGAGGGACAAAAGTCTGTGTTTCTCTATGTGGGTGTATATTTTTGTGATTTCATTGGTTGCCTAGTTCAGAGAATATCTCTTGAGAAAATAATTGTGGGGAAAATAACTCAGCAGAAAGAGAATAATGGAAAGGAAAACCTTAAAGGGTTAATATATTTGGGAATCTAGTTTGCAATCTTGTGCACGCATGTGTGTGTGTGTGTGAGAGAGAGAGAGAGAGAGATGGGGGAGAGGGAAGGTGAGAGAGGGAGAGAGAGAAAGGGAGGGAGGGAGAGAAAGGGAGAGAGAGAGGGAGGGAAGAAGAGAGAGAGAGAGAGACAGGGAGGGAGAGAAAGAGAAGGAGAGAGAGAGGAGAGAGAGAGAGAGAGAGAGAGAGAGAGAGAAAGTAAGAGGGATTACTGACTGCTACCTCTATTGGAAGCATCTATTCAAAAACTATGCATACCTACTAAGATTGTTTTAGGCTCGGCCATCTCTATGCCAAATATCTGTTTCTTCAGGAAGTGACTTTTAAAAAACCTCAATAGCTCTATCATGGCCTGCAATTGATTCTTGACTCAAGATTATTTGGCTTTAGGTTTTTATTGATGGGTTGTGTGTTTTGCCTATTAACATTTTTTTTAATGATTTCCATAGCAGTTTAACACCTGGAATATAGTTTTTATTTTGGAGGAAGAAAACTTATTTATTTCATTTTATTAATTTTTTTCAAGGTCTTTTAACATCATGACCTAGGTGATTGTCCTCATCGTTGTTGATGATGGTTATTATTTGAATGAGTTAAATGTCATATGGGCTTAGTCAACCTGAAACTTTAAGTGTGTGAGTTTTATTTTGTTGGGCCAACATTACAACAGAGGATGAAAAAAATGTACCGTTCTGAAACCCTTAAGGCAGGCTCTGGACATCTGACATGTCTGTACAAAACATAATCACTTATTTTGCCTGAAAGCACACGCCAATGCTTTTTGCTATATTTCTCTGTTGCTAGATACTGGATTTCGTATATCCCTACAGTCAATCTACCTCCATGTACTTTGTAGTGTCTGATAGGCTGATTCTCCACAAATGTTCAGGGCACAGATATCACAGCAGACTTGAGAAAAATGTCCCTTTGGTTGGATTTTGTTGTGTCACATTATGGAATTCCTTTTTCTCTTCTACTTTCCAAAAGGTAGTACTCCAAGAGATTCCTGCATTTATAAGAGTATCCTTCAACATGCCAGAGTGTGCTGAAGATCTGGAGGGCTTGGCGTTTCCAGTGAGTGAAGACTTTTGTTATGGCAAAATAATGAGGTGTGGGCTTTTTATTATGAAGTCTCCCTGGAGTGTCAGTGTTTTTTTTTTTTTTTTTAATTGCTTTTCTACTTACTAAAAGTAAGTGAACCCTTAAATCTAATAAATTCTGTTAAAATAAGGTACATACTTTATAATTCAAAATCAATTTCTTTGTTGATACCCAGAAAGTTGATGCCGATCCCAAGCCATTTTAGAGAAGAGAAGAAAACAGTAATCATGATCGATAATATGTAGGAGTACTGCACTTCCTTTACCTAAATTTACTTTCCACGTTAATGTATGTTGATATACTTATAAGAATAAGCTTTCATTTCCCCTGCAGTTTGCTCATGAACCGCTGTGGCAATTTCCTGCCCTGCCACCAACACATGTGGACACACACACAGACACTAACTGGTGTATGTATGTACACACACATTCCTATCTAGTGATGAGGTCTCACGTTATCCTGCTGGACTTCATGGTAATTGCAATCCAGATGCTCAAAAAAATATTTGTGAAATGAATGAACAGATTGCAGGCTTTTAACACTAGAAAGATTTATTATTACTGTTGTCAAAAAGAAAGAAGTGTTAACAACCGCCTCTCATTTACCCTCCCTCTTTTAGTCGGATATTCATTCTCTGAGTCTGTTCTTCTTATCAGGACTGAAATGCCTAACAAGCAATGTGGTCGTAATGGCTCTTCCTGGATTCGGACTCCATTTGCAATCCCTGCCCTGCCTCTCGAAGAAAATCTGGGCTGAAGGTTTCTGTCTCAGGGCATTGTCCATGCAGAGTAAAGATGAAGTCCATAATAATTCCACTGTGAGTCAGGTCAGATGCCCTCTGAGAAAAACTTGAACTTTAGATTTCTTAAAGCCTTTCTCTTTTTGAAGAAAAGAATATATTCTTTTCAATTATCTATGCAAAAAGAGAAAATGAATGCTGATATTCTCTATTAACGTTAGAAAAATAAACAGCAAGATCACTTTAAATCTACAGTTGCCAGGAATATCCGCTCTCCTCTGCACAGCGTCAGATAATAAGTATTCTATTATGTATCATGTGTGCACATACGCACACATATACATACATACGTGTGTGTGTATGTATACATACATACATATGTACACATATATAAAACAATAACAGATATCAGTTGTGGACTGAGTATCAAATCAAAGTGATAATTTTAAATGCTTGTATGTTCTTCATTATAAGTATAGCGGTGTCATAATTTGATTATCTCTTTTTTCCAAAGTTACTCTCAGCTGATACTTTAAAAAAAATGTTTATTTTTAAGTAACCTTTACACTCAACATGGGGCTTGAACTCACAACCCCGAGATCAAGAGTCACATGCTCTACTGACTGAGCCCGCCAGGCACCCCTACAGTTTGATACTTATATGGCCAACAAATTCTTTAAATTTAGACAGTATGACTATATACTTTGACAAATATTAACTGACAAAGTTATGCTTAAATCACCTCAAGGATTTTTCTCCATAAAGAAAAGGAAAAAAGTTGGGGGGACGGGCGGGAATAGAGGGTGAGAGTCATCTTATCTTGCAGATTTGCAGCATAAAAGGATATTATTTATAGTGGTGATGTATTCTTTGGAATTTGAAGGCAAAAGTGTTATATGGAAGAATTTTTCTGAACTTCCTGGGCAATTGGCATAGGATATGTATCAGTCTCTTTTGCAATTTCCTTGAAAACCTATTTACTTTGTTAAAGCGAAGTCTTTTTGTTGTTATTTTAGAGTTTAAGAGACAATCAAGGGAATTGTAAGATCATTTTTCGCATTATATGGCTATTGATTTATTGAGGGAGAAGAGGGATTTTCCAGATATATTGAAGTCCCATGTAATTAATTTACTTCAAAGCTTACTTCAAGGAGATGAACTAGAGTGAACCCAAACTGTAAACTTAGATAGCAAAATGAATGACATAAATAGAAAAAAAGATAGGGGACTTGTTTCCAGCTCCGATGAGATCACTGAAAGACTGTCCTCTTATTGGAAATAACAAGACAAAATGTGTTGAGCAACTGTCTTCAGAAACCGGGCAGTAAACAGTGGAGGACTATGACCCCTGGAAAAAAGGAAACAAATGAGGTGAACCATAGAACCCGGTTCTCTGGCCTCCTTAGAGACATTTTCCAGACTGCAGCCCGGGAAGGAGAATCTAAGCAAAGCATAGCATTTTCTCTGTCGAGGAGACCAAGCAGAGTTTAGCGGGGATGAGGTGGCCGAAATATGTGAGGCTGAGTGCCAGGGAAGAGAGAGCTCTAGCGATAAAGTGCCTCAGAAATGTGCACGGGGTTCCTTGCAGTTTGTCCTCAAATCCCCAGTCACATATGTGGACGATGAAGTTCTTTGAAGTCAGGCAAAGCCTGGCCAGAGTCTGTCCCTAAATACTTAATCCCGCATGCATGGATAAAACTCCACGAGCTTAGGCAAAACATAATTAGAGAAATAGATGCTGAAAAGTTGCCCAAGCTAATCCAGAGCTGGGGGATGGTTAAATTTTGAACAGCCAGACTGCAGAGTCCGCCCTGGGGCTGTCAGGAGAAACTCCAGAGAGTTTTGCCTCATACTATGGCACAACTAGCCCTGGGACTAAAGTCTACTCTAGACTTACCCTAACAAGGCTTATAAACAAGTCTTGAAAGGATCAACCTGCTATAGAAACAACTTCCTGTCAAATCAAAGTCCAATAGTATTTAAAGGAAGCAAAGAGGGGCGCCTGGGTGGCTCGGTCGTTAAGCCTCTGCCTTCGGCTCAGGTCATGATCCCAGGGTCCTGGGATCGAGCCCTGCATGGGGATCCCTGCTCGGCGGGAAGCCTGCTTCTCCCTCTCCCACTCCCCCTGCTTGGGTTCCCTCTCTCGCTGTGTCTCTCTCTGTTAAATAAATAAATAAAGTCTCTGAAAAATAAAATAACATAAAATAAAATAAAGGAAGCAAGGAAATTTAGTACTCAACATATATACTCTACAAGGTCCAACATCAAATACAAAAGTACTAGGCATGCAAAGGAGGAAAATATGACCCATAACTCTGGTAGAAATCAACAATGGTAAATAGTAGCTTGACTCAATGATGGCTCTCAATTATCATCACCTCCTGATAGTCATATCCTTTAGTCTCCTTGCACATTGAGTTAGAATGGGTTGGTATGACCAATAGAGTGCATTAGCGGTGCGCCATGTGACATTCTAGGTTAGGACAAAAGGACAATTGGATCCCTTGTTCTGGGAGAAGCCAGCAGCCACATCATGAGCAACCCTGTAATGAGGCCCAGATGGAGAGGAACTGAGACCTTCACAAAATAGGCAACCCAACTTGCCATGCCCATGAGTTAGCCACCTTGAAAATGAATCTTCTTCCCGCTCCAGTCAAGCCTTCAGATATATGCATCCCCAACCGACGTCTGACTAAATCTCACGAGCACTGCAAGACAGTGCATCCAATCAAAGCCATTCCCCAGTTCCTTAACCACAGAAAATATGAAAGACAATAAATGTGATTATTGTTTTGTGCCACTGAGTTTTGGGATAATTTGTTAAGGAACAATAGAGAATTAATATAGACATTGGTACTGCTACTATAACAAAACCCCCAAAATGTAGGAGTGACTGAGCAAGTAGGGAAAAGCTAGAACATCTTAAGGGGACTTTTAGTGAAAGGCAAAAGGCCTTGAGGTTACTATTAACGACGTTGTGGCCCTTGAGGAGGCTGCCACGGAGGCGGTAAGTGAGAAGAATATGATTGGAGACTGGGAAAAAGAGAATCCCTGCTATATGGTGGCAAAAAGTTGAGAGGCACTGTCGATACGCACAATACTGTGGTATCGTGGGAACTAGAAAATGCACTGAATCAGCTGGATGATTAAACTAAGAATCTTTTCGGGCAGGAGGTTGCAGGTGCAGTCTGACTTCCTTTTGCAGTTTTTTGCACAACGTAAAGGAGAGAGAGAGAGAGAGAGAGAGAAGTTAGAGAAAAAGTTGTTAAACACAAGCAACTGCTAGGTTTGAAAGCAAACAATGCTAAAATTAAGAAATGGCTCTAGGAAAAGATCAAATCCAAAGAACTGTTAGGAAAGCATGGTCTAAAGATGAAACCAGACATGGCGGGGAGTGACGGCATCAAGAGGGCAACACAGTGGTTCCCAACTGCTGTCCTCTTCACAAGAACAACTAGCAACTTTCCATAGGCAAGACACCATTTGAAAATCCCAGAACATGGGGATAGGGCTGAGGGCCCCCCCATGCCAGAACACAGAGACTAAAAATGGATTGGATTAGAAGGCTGAGAGGAGCCCTTATACTCTGATTACATCACCCCTCCCCAGGCCAGCACAGCGAGGCACTGAGAGGCACCCCCCTCCTTCCCCTCCCCTGGGCCTATGGTTTCTCCAGTGGGGGGAAAAAAGAGCCCAAGATGAACACCTAGTTCTCCCAGCGTTGTGGGATATGCTTCCTGGAGGGCCCACTTGGGTCTTGCCTCACAAGGCTCGTAGGGGAAATCTATGAGGCTTGAACCCTGGGGATCAGATTGAGATGGAGGAGTTGGGGTAGGGTTTACAGCAACTAGTGCTCAGATCTTGGCCAACAGCATTCTTCCTTGCAGGAGCAACCAAGTAGATATTGTAGCCAGTGGCTCTGCCCATCTGCAGAGCTGATTTGGTGGCCCTGTCTGGCCAGGGAGCAGCTCAGGTTGATTATGTCCCCGGTAAATGAACCATACACACCTTGGAGCCCATTCAATCCTTCAGCCTTGGCAGGAAAGCGAGCTCAAAGCCCTGCCTAATGCTGAATATAGCCTTCCGTCCTGCCAGAACAGGAAGCCTAATCAGAGTACCTGGGACGATGCATAGACAATCCTACAGACCCATATATAGTAGTAGCTGCACAGAGAGCCCAGCCAGTGGCTCTGCCGATCTCCAGAGCTAGCCAGTGGCCGGTCTGGTCAGGGAACTTGGTGGCAAGTTCTGCCTGATTCATGGACCCATCCGGCCAGTCACACCAGCTTTGGAGCCGGTTCTGTCACCACACCCAGGCAGGGAAGCAAATTCAAAGCCTGTCTACTGCAGAATATAGCCCACAGTCCCACCCAACCAGGAAGCCTAGTCAGAGAACCGGAGAAGCTGCGGAGCCCATCCTACATGCTCTAACCCAGGAGCCAACTTAGCAAGTTGGAGATGAGAAGGATATGTGATTGGAGAGGGCTAGAAATTCACTAGTGAATTTTAAATTAAAAAAAAAAACAAAGCCTTTTCAGAAAAACTCTGTGCCCAGATGACTTCACTGGTGAATTCTACCAAACATTTAAGTAAGAAATTGTATCAACCATACATCATATATTTCAGAAAATAGAAGAGGACTATTTACCAGCTCATTCCCTGAGGGTAGCATAACCCTACCCTGTTATCAAAACCTGAGGAGGACATTAGAAGAAAAGGGAACTGTAGACCAATATCCCTCGTGATCATAGGAACAGATATCATTGTTTGATAATGATATGATAAACAAATATGAGAAAACTAAGACAGTAATATATGAAAACACTAATATGCCATGACCAAATGTGAGTCATCTTAGGAATGCAAGGTTGGTGTAAATACTAAATAGTCATTCAACATAAATTGCCACATTCTCAGATTAAAATAGAAAAAATAACATGCTAATCTTAAGAGATGGACAATAATTATTTGACAAAATCAATACCCATCCATGGTAAAACATCTTAGCAAACTAGGAGAAAGGAACTTCCCCCATCTGATAGAAACAACTATGAAATACCTCAAGGTCATCATCATATTTAATGATGAAATTTTGAACATTCCCTCTAGAGTTGGGAACAAGGCAATGAGATCTGCCTTTAGTGTGTTTTCCCACAGTTTACTGGATGTTTTAAGCCACTGCAATGAGTCAAGTAAGAGATAAAGATTATATAAGAAGAAATAAAATGGCCTTTATGTGACCTTTACGTAATTGCACAGATAAAACCTGCTAAAGAAACTACAAGGATCTACAAGAACTGATAAATGAACCTAATAAGGTTACACAATATAATTTAGGTATGTTGAAATCAATTGTATTTTTATGTAGTAGTAAAAACAAAATGGAAAAGGAATTCAAATTTATTTACAGTGCCATAAAGATAAAAATACTTGGAAAGTAAATCAACCTGAACCTATAAGATATTCCTGAGGGAAATTAAGGAAGACACAAATAAATGGAAAGGTAAACCATGTTCACAGATTAGAAGATTCCAAATGGCTAAGATACCTATTTTCCCCCAACTGATCTGTAATTCACTATAACTGAGTCATGAACCCGGAAGGCTTTCTGATAAATTGACAAGTGATTCTAAGATTAGTATCTAAATGGGAAGAACGAAGACTAGCCAAAATAATTTGGAAAAGAAAAATGCTGGACCTATTATACAACCTAATTTCAAGATTTAATATAAAGGTTCAATAATCAAGGCACTGTGGTATTGGCTTTAGGATAGACAAACAGATCAATGCCCAGAAATAGAGCCACACATAAACTGTCAGCTGATTCTTTGACAGAGGTGCCAAATTAATCCTATGCTGAAAATGTAGTCTTTTTACTAATGATGCTGGAAAACTGAATGGGTAACTATTATGGGAAGATAATGAACTTCTATCCACACGTCTCAAAAAATACAGATCTATGGATCATAGACCTGAATGTAAAATTAGAATTATGAGCTCTGAGAAGAAATCATAGATGGATTTTTTTGTAATCTTGGAATAGGCAAAGACTTCTTAGAGAGGACACAGAAAACACTGACCATTTTTTTATGATAAATGATAAATTGGATTTCAAAACTTTAAAAATTTCATTTTATCAAGATACACCGTTAATAAAATGCATACGAAGCCCCCAGACTGGAAGAATAAATAATAAGTTATACTTTTACATATTAATGATCTAGGAAGTACAATGAAAATAATATTCCATTTATATTACAATGCATAAAATATTTGAATTTCAGGCAGAAACTTCTAACAATGAAACAAAAGGAAAAAATAATTGGAAAGTCATACCTTATGAATGATTGTATAGACCGTAATAAAGATGACAACACTTCCTATAGTAAAGATATTTTAATGTAAGCCTAATTGATTTTTCCAGGATATTTTCAATAACAATTTAAATGGGATTTCCAAGCCAAGGAAACATGCCTTTGTTTTTAGTTTATTGACTATTTCTAATAGTGCCCTGTTATCAGATTGGAGTGCGACAATCAGGAATTTTATAATTAGTCTTTGATTTTTTAGTGGATATTCAAACAGACCTTCAAAAAAAAGGTTAAGAATACTGGAATAAAAATTAGGCCATGAGCAGCCCCAAATACCATAACAAGAAACATCATCTTAAAAAATGTCCTGAAGATGTATGCTTTAGCTGCAGATAAAACACACACCCCTATTACTGTTGAAAGTGCACTTTGTAACAGTGGGTAGCCTAGCCCATACACTGCCTCAATTGCTTTTTGGTTTACTGACAGCTTAGAGCTGGAAACAAATGCCTAAGAAATGTGTGCAGAAAAATCGAAAGAAAACCCTATGCAAATGACAAGATTAACCATGGATATGGAATCGAGACTGACATTCCAGAATGCCAGGAGACCCGTTACTCCCACAATCGCAGATGCAGTAGCATAAGTTACCCACAAGGAACACAGTGGATGAGGAATTAACAATAAGGAAACAACGAACATAGCGGTTGATGCAACAATGACATTTCGAACAGTGTTTTCCAATACGGGGGTATACTGATCAAAATATACAAATGCCTGGTTATACACCATTAGGGGGATTTTGCACTTTTCAGCTCTGCTGCGTAACTGGGATAACACCTTCTTCTCATCGGCTGAAGAAGAAACACCCACGGTCTGAACGAAGCCCCGGGAAGAAATGATTTCATGTGACGATGAAATATTAGTATCAGACACAAAAAGTGGAAAACGTGTTAAAAAATTGGGCAAGCCGTTCATAAAATGTCCTTATCATTTACATCTTGCTTGCTGTTTTCCATATACTGCACATACTCTCGTAACCAAAACTCTGTGAGATTTTTATCTACATAGTCACTGTTTTCCAAATCTGCCAGACGTAGTTCCAGTTTTTGCCTAGCATCTTTATCCCAGTAGTCAAGAGGTTCAGTAACAACAACCATAACCCTGGGACCATAATCCAAAAAATATCCTCTTCTACATTAAAACATGGTGTGATGTAGGAATCGTCACTTGCCAAATTTCGAAGGTCTAAACCTTCCTGCACTTGGAAACACCCATAGATACTGCTCATGATGTACAAAATGTATATAAGCACTACAAAAACTCTGGACTCAGTGCTTGTGAGAAAAGGGCCAAAACAGTCTCGAAAGAACAAATTCATCGGATGGATATCAGTTTCTTGTTCATCCGGGAGAGAATCACATGGGAGACAGCAGGACCTTTTCAGTGAGGAACATTTTTGGTCAGGAGTTTCTGGCTTTTTCAACCAGCGTAGACAGACTCCTTCTCTGTTACCATCCAGAGCCATAAATGCTCCGAAACAGGTGATGTTATCGAAATAACAAAAGAGCAGGGTTGTTCCCGTATAGATGCAAAAGTATTGTATGGACCTGAAAGAGGTCATAATCCCTGTATAGAAGGCTAGGACGTTGGTGATGGTGGTGATTGTAATCGACACCGCCACTTTGGAATAGACACTGGACAGCCGCTGTTTTGTGTTATCCACGAGGCTAGTCTTCTGCCAGGCAGAAATCATTATGAACATATCGTCAACCGCAACACCTGTTAAAAAAGGGAAACAATCTTCATGCACATTAATACCCATTAAAAACTAAACACATAAACTCAAACCATCTTCTTTGTCCATCTCTTAGAAGGGGTCTTATTTATCTTGCCCAATCTGTGCTTTGATACTATTTTCCCAGTTGCTTTCTCTGGTTGCCTCTGAATCCACCACAGAATTCACCCCTTCCTCTGTAACAACTCTGTGCTTCGTACGTACTCCCGTTATTTGTACCTAGCACAGGATGCTCTACTCCTAGTCCTCATGTAGGGTGTTTTAATGACGAGTCAGGAAACTGTTGTGGGTGTTAGTCGAAGCAGGATTAGCAGTGTATCTTTGATTCCACTGGATTACTTGAGAGACCATTTTCCCTCATAAACCATTTTTTTAAATTTTTTTATTGTTATGTTAATCACCATACATTACATCATTAGTTCTTGATGTAGTGTTCCATGATTCATTGTTTGTGCATAACACCCAGTGCTCCACACAGAATTTGCCCTCTTTAATACCCATCACCAGACTAACCCATCCCCCCACCCCCCTCCCCTCTAAAACCCTCAGTTTGTTTTTCAGAGTCCATCGTCTCTCATGGTTCGTCTCCCCCTCTGACTTACTCCCCTTCATTCTTCCCCTCCTGCTATCTTCTTCTTTTTCTTTTTTCTTAACATATGTTGCATTATTTGTTTCAGAAGTACAGATTTGTGATTCAACAGTCTTGCACAATTCACAGCGCTCACCATAGCACATACCCTCCCCAATGTCTATCACCCAGCCACCCCGTCCCTCCCACCCCCCACCACTCCAGCAACCCTCAGTTTGTTTCCTGAGATTAAGAATTTCTCATATCAGTGAGGTCATATGATACATGTCTTTCTCTGATTGACTTATTTCCCTCAGCATAACACCCTCCAGTTCCATCCACGTCATTGCAAATGGCAAAATCTCATTCCTTTTGATGACTGCACAATATTCCATTGTGTATATATACCACATCTTCTTTATCCATTCATCTGTCGATGGACATCTTGGCTCTTTCCACAGTTTGGCTATTGTGGACGTTGCTGCTATAAACATCGGGGTGCACGTACCCCTTCGGATCCCTACATTTGTATCTTTGGCGTAAATAACCAGTAGTGCAATTGCTGGATCGTATGGTAGCTCTACTTTCAACTGTTTGAGGAACCTCCATACTCTTTTCCAGAGTGGTTGCACCAGCTTGCATTCCCACCAACAGTGTAGGAGGGTTCCCCTTTCTCCGCATCCCCGCCAACATCTGTCGTTTCCTGACTTGTTCATTTTAGCCATTCTGACTGGTGTGAGGTGGTATCTCATGAGGTTTTGATTTGGATTTCCCTGATGCCGAGCGATGTGGAGCACTTTTTCATGTGTCTGTTGGCCATTTGGATGTCTTCTTTGGAAAAATGTCAGTTCATGTCTTCTGCCCATTTCTTGATTGGATTATTTGTTCTTTGGGTGTTGAGTTTGATAAGTTCTTTATAGATTTTGGATACTAGCCCTTTATCTGATATGTCATTTGCAAATATTTTCTCCCATTCTGTCGGTTGTCTTTTGGTTTTGTGGACTGTTTCTTTTGCTGTGCAAAAGCTTTTTATCTTGATGAAATCCCAAGAGTTCATTTTTGCCCTTGCTTCCCTTGCCTTTGGCGATGTTTCTAGGAACCTCATAAACCATTTTATACAGATGCCCAAACACATCAAGCCAACATTCTGTTGCTTAAAATATAAGCTGGACTTATCTGTTCTACAGTTAGCATCTAACTATCAATGTGGTATGATTTGAGAGGGACCACATAGTTCTCTCTCTCTCTCTCTCTCTCTCTCTCTCTGTCACACACACACACACACACACACACACACACACACACACACACACACACACCATTTTCCTCCTACTTTGTTTTTGGTACCCAGAATGTCAGGATTTAAACTTACTTTCCCCGGTTAGGGAATTGTTAGTAAAATGCAAGTACTCTTGAGGTCAGACACACGCACCAAAGTCAATCTTAAGAATCCCTTACATATTAATGCCTACTAAGGTAATTCTTTTCCACAGGGATGTTTCACGACTGGTTTGGAATAGAGACGGCAGAAGAACATTTGAGGACTTTGAAATCACCACTGAAAACTTGGAAAGGGGGACTAGCAAGAAGAAAGGGGAATTAGTAAGGACAGCATGAGCATGTTGCTGAGAAAGTTCACCTCCCTCAAGCTTTCTACTAGAGTTGACACCTACTTCCACTCATGTATACTGATACAAACTCAATAAAATAAACAAGTAAATACAAAAAGTGGAATAAAATGCTGATCTTCATTTCAATTTGGGGGGATCTTCTCCATGGGAGGGTGCTAGGAATTGCAACTTTGCCTCTGATCAGATGTTCTATGGGTATGATCAAGAAGGCAGAAGGCTCTAAAAGAACGTAAGTCTACACAGTCTGTCACAAACTGCATCCCGCCATCCCATGGCTAGCGGCCTTGAGGATTTCAGTTGTAGTCAGCTGGACAAAAGGGAGAATCAGAAGTACTAAGGACCAAGAATGAACTCATCGATATTTATCAGGTATTTAAAAACTAGTTTTATTATTTATAGAACCTTATTCAGAAATTGTCCTCACACATTTCTTGCTTGAGTTGCTTAAATCACACACACACACACACACACACACACACACACAGAACCGTTCACACTCCCGTGAATACACATACTATCCAATCCTGGTTTACATTAAATCAATTATATACACCTTAACCATAGTTGTTATTGGCTGTGGGGGGTAGTGAGTGACTAAGTATAGCTGTGGACTAGACATCCAGTATACAGCTCATCACTGTCTGCCCTGGGAAACCAAATACTACTACTTCCAAGCTCCTTGCTTCCTCAAATATAAACACCTTTGTTTTCTCATGCTTATTATAAATTCTGAAAGTACAGGAAAATACAGAGAAAAATTTGAGCAACTGTAATTCCACCCTTCATTTTTACATATGTCCATCCAGAATTTGTCCTGTACAAATACGCCCGTACAACTGTATCTCTCTATTTCGAACACCTTGTTTCATAACCGGCATTTTTCTGGCAGAGGTTTTAGGTCTTATATGTACCTTACAGATCTTATAAATCTACCTCTTTCTAAGGACTGAATAGGATTCAAAATCTTAATATGTTATGTTTGAGTTGCCCAATCCCATGTTGATAGGGGATTAGATGGCTTTCAAAACCTTCCTGTTCTACATAATGCCAAAATGAACATAATTTTTCTACTTTTTAAGCACTTGTCCAATTACTAGGACAAATGCCTAGAAGTGGCATCAGTAAGCCAAAGGCATTCCCTGTTTAATTTTTAAGTCTTTTGATTTGTTGCAAAACTGGACTAACAGAAGGGTGTACCAGTTTATCATTGTCCCATAGCAGAATGAGTGTTCATTTCCATACAACCTTCCTTCAATCTTGCTGACATTTATTAATCTGGTAAGAAAACAAGGTGTCTCACTTTTGGTTTAATTTTCATCCCTCAGTTAATTGAGAGAGGAAATTATTTTTTTCTTATATTTCCAGGGATTCATATTTCGGACTTTTGGGGTGTGAACTGCCTGTTCATGTCCCTTGTCTGTGTTTTCCCATCTGGGGTACTAGACTTCTCTACCTCTAAGGACACATAATTCAATTTGACTTTCTTTTTTCCTGTCACCTCATTTTGGATCTATAGAGCCACTTAAATATAATTATTTTGCTTAATCTAACCTAAACTCCTTCCCTTATCTACCCTGCACCCCCACATTTACAATGTGTAGTCTCAACGTTTTGTTTTACTCACCCAGAATAAGAAACGGTGAATTTGCAACTAGGATCACAAATGGCACCCCAATGTCCAACATCAGGCCAAAACCGCTCACCACTGCCAAGGCCGCAGAAATCACTCCAAAGGCTGCAGCTCACATTTTGTTGCATACACAGTCACTCCTGTATATTTGGAGAGAAAAATCATGGGATCTGTGGTGGTAGCTTCTATACTGAAATTCCATCGGTTTATAGCATTCTCGACTTGGACACCTGGTCAGAAAGCTCTTGGGCAATCATTCCCATACCTGTCTACTGGAGACCTTTAACTCCCAGGCACCATCCCAGACCAAGTGGGAAAAAGGAGAGAGGGAACAGAGAAGTTATCTGTGCTTTTGCCAGACTTCCTGGGTGATTCTTCTGCAGCTGAGCAAGCACTACTCCCCACTGACTGGTAGCTGAGAACCACAAAGATGCACTAAAGCACTCCCGATGGTTAATTCCACTCTGCTCTTCAAAGGGTGTCAATGGAATACAACAGCAAAGGGAGGGCAAGCTGTAGCAGAGAAAGTACCCATACCCAGTGCTCTTTTCACCCAACCCTTGACCCCAGCTAGCCATAGATGCAATCCTAAATAGCTCCTGTATTTCAGAGCCAGGTTCAATATGCATTGTGCTTAGCAAAATGTAGAAAGACTCCTCCTAAAACATTTTCAGGATTCTTGTCTACTGCTGAAGTGGGCTCTAGAAAAGTTGCTACTAATTGCAAAAGAGTTGGAAATGTAGTCCATTTTGAGTAACAAAGACGTGCCTGTTTCCCAGAAATGAGAATATATAGACAGCATTTTAAAGTATGGATTCAGTACTTGACCTACCCAACAACCACAACATGACATTTTTTAAAAAGATTATTTATTTATTTATTTATTTATTTATTTATTTATTTATTTGTCAGAGAGACAGTGAGAGAGCCAGGGAGCACAAGCAGGGGGCATGGCAGGCAGAGGGAGAGGGAGAAGCAGGGAGCCTGACGCTGGACTCGATCCCACAACCCTGGGATCATGATCTGAGCCAAAGGCGACACTTAACCGCCTGAGCCACCCAGGGGCCCTCCACATTACATTTAAAAATATTGACAACCATCTCTGGTTTTATACCTCACTTGTTTGTTAACTGCTTCAAAACAAATGACTGATACTCGTCTCTAGATATTTTTAGGAAGAGAGAGAAACGAAGTTTGGATTGAAAACTAGGAGTCCACTATGGAAATGGAAGCACTGATTCTAACACAGCAAGAACACGACTAAAGACCTTTTACTGTTGTAACAATAAAGTAGCTAAACTTTCTTATTATGAAAAAAAGGTCTACGCCATGGCTGTATTTCACTTTTTTTCAGCCCACCGGCGCTAGGAGTTAAATTCAGGGCCCCAAATCAACCACATACGCAAAATTCCAGAGCAAAAGTAAATTGCTTTGTTAGAATAAAATTTGACTATAATGAATACTTTCTTCAAACACTACTGGCTTATAGCAGTTTAAAAGAAGAAAGTAACAAAGATGAACTCTGAAATCAGAAAGATTAAGGAGGATAAAAGTTACATATGACATTTATTTCCATTTCTTCTCTCAAGTTTCCGGATTTTTTGGTGTGAATTTTTCAGATGGGGGAGTATGACTTTACTTTGACTAGTTGCTCAGTTGACTTTCTCTCAATGACCTTTATTTTAATGTTCAATAGGCAATGGAAGAAAAGATTTGAAAGTGGAACACTGTAGGAGTTTGGTGAATACACTCGCAGATATTCCAGTCCCCCAGAAGGATTTTGCTTTAAGCAGTTTATCAGAATGACCTAGGAGAGTCTTAGAACCTTAGATTTCCTGGAACCTAGCTATGCAGATCCTGATTCAGTAGGTTTGTAGTGAAGCTGCTGAGTCTCTGTGTCTAAAACTTTCCTCATACGATTGCAGTGCTCAGGCCGATTTGGGCATCACTGGCAGCAAAATGGCCAATCTTCTGAATTTTTTATTCACTTAGCAGAGAAGGGCTAAATTAGAAATTACTGCCCTTAGAAAACAATCTGTATGTTTGGTGAGGGTTACCTTCCTTGAAAGGTAATGATGTCTCCCACGAGTAAACAATAATTTAGAGTGTGTTTGAGAAGGGAAAGATTTTCCCCAGATTGTTTCAGAAACTGATCTAATATTTGGGGTAAGTTTTGTCATTTCCAGAATGTTAGACAATTCTGAAATAGTCTAGAAGCTCAATATACCACTACTTGCTGTAGAATAAGGTTTAAATTAGAGCATAAACTTGAAAAAGTCTTACTATTGTTCACATGACTTCACTACAAGACAATAAACATAGAACCCTAAAATGTGTTCAAGTAAGGGTTCTGGGGGCGCCCGGGTGGCTCAGTCGTTCAGCGTCTGCCTTCGGCTCAGGTCATGATCCCAGGGCCCTGGGATCGAGCCCCACATCGGGCTCCCTGCTCCGCGGGAAGCCTGCTTCTCCCTCTCCCACTCCCCCTGCTTGGGTTCCCTCTCTCGCTGTGTCTCTCTCTGTCAAATAAAGAAAGAAAGAAAAATCTTTCTTAAAAAAAAAAAATACGGGTTCTGTGTGAGGCAAATGCATGCATGCAAGGAATAACCTTCATACGTAAGTATCTGACACAAGCAGGATAGGCAATGGCTTAGGGACTGTCTAGGAGGCCCCGCCCAGAACAGAGAGAAGAGATTCTCAGTGATAACAGAGGGGTAGGAGTGGGAGTTGTCCAAGGAACTTACAAACACATTCTTGGGGGAATTAGTTTTATTTGCGAGCCCAGAGAAGGCTTGAAATTGAATTGAATCATCGAACTGAACCATCATGGCAGCATCTGTACCTTAAGAATTTTCCTGCTCCCTTTCCTCTTCTCCCTGGGCATGCTCCAACCCAGGAGGCACCTTAGCAAGATGGAAAGTAGGGAGAGACGTGATAGAAGAGGGCTGGTGAGTCCCCTTTTTCCCCATTAAGGACTATCCCGCGCAGCCTGCTCTGGCTAAGAGTGCTGGGGGGAAACTTAGCTTCAAACCCAGTTACCCCTCTTGATTATTACATGGACACTGGCATTTTAATTCTGAATGGAGCGTTTTGTCTTACCTAAGAATGACCACAAAAGTCACAGGACCTGCCTGAGTTTTCGGGCGACAGAGGAAGAACTTGCTCGACCTACAAAACTTAAAGGGAACAAAGGGAGACCAAAATAAAGTTGCTGTATGTTTATACCTCATGAGTCCCATGTGTTCAGTATGTTGGTTACATCCACATAATGTCTTCAAAGAGACATAAATATAAATCATTTTCTAATTGCCTTTGGTATAAGATTTTCTGTATTACTGTCCATAATCATCTGTTGTTGTTTTTTTTTAAGATTTTATTTATTTATTTGCAGAGAGAGATACAGCGAGAGAGGGAACACAAGCAGGGGGAGTGGGAGAGGGAGAAGCAGGCCTCCCGCGGAGCAGGGAGCCCGATGCGGGGCTCGATCCCGGGACCCTGGGATCACGACCCGAGCCGCAGGCAGACGCCCAACGACTGAGCCACCCGGGCGCCCCTGTCCATAATCATTTGTGAAGAGAAGCAAGAATTGATATAAACTTGTATCTTCAGAACCAACTATCTAGTTGAAAACTCTAGTTGAAAACTTTCTCTAGTAGAAAACTTGTACCAAACCAGTTGTTGGTACCTTGTAGATTCCACACTAGTTTAACATTTTTTTTTTACTCTACCGACTTTAACAAGACTGAATTTTGTCTTTTCCCCTCCCCATTCTTCCTCCCTCTCTCCCTCCCTCCTACCCTTCCTCTTTAGTATTTTGGTTTGTTTGCTTTCTAGGGGATGTGGTCTTTCTTTCCAGAATAACAAAGTTGTGAGATAGTTTATTGACTCCAGAGAAGTACCCACTGTGGTTAACTCCCTTTACCTCCTGGGGCCTCATTTTTCTCTACCTTAAAATCTAGAGAGTTAAATGATATCATTTGTTCGAAACCAACCTACGCATGAGAATCAACTAGAGAAGTTTTTGAAATATAGATTTCCTAACTGAACCCACAGAGACTTCATTCAATAGGGCAGGGCCTCAGAATATGTGGGTTTAGAGATCTCTCTGTGACTGCTGAGAATCACTGGAATGATATAATCTGTGGGGTTCTTTCTACACCTCAATTCTTTTGTTTTGCTGATATTTTTCATATTTTGGTTGTCTGATCACAAGAGCCCAAGTCAACCCTAATGCCTAGATAACAATTTTTAAGCGCTTAACAAGGTAAACCCCACATCAGAACAATGAAGATACCTAAGTCAGTTAAATTAGAGATTAAATTTTTATATACTTAGAAGTGCTAGTTCAAGCTTATAACAGAAATAAGGACTTGTTTAGTTCTATCAGCATATCTGCCTCCAAATGGAATAATTAGTCATAATTGGCACAATATGTAAGATAAAAAACATACGCCAAATCAAACAAAACTGGCCACAATTTCTTTTTTTTTTTTTTGAAGATTTTATTTATTTATTTGACAGAGAGAGAGCGCACAAGCAGGGGGAGTGGCGGGCAGAGGGAGAGGGAGAAGCAGGCTCCCTGCTGAGCAAGGAGCCAGATGTGGGGCTCGATCCCAAGACCCTGAGATCGTGACCTGAGCTGAAGGTAGCCACTTAACCGACTGAGCCACCCAGGCGTCCCTGGCCACAATTTCTTTATGTCTTTTTACTATTCTCTCTGATTGCACCCTATGGCTAATCGGGAAAAAAGTTTAAATAATAAGAGTTTAGTGCTGGACGTCAGCAAAACCTGGAGTAGGAATTTCCCAAGTCTCATCACCCCTCCCAAGCCCCAGAAATATAGAAAAAGAAGCATATATTTTCAGAATTCTGTGAACTCTGAAAAATAGTCAAAAGCTTACAACAACCAAGCAAGTGTTGAATAAAAGAAAAGGTGGGGGAGCACTTCAAACTAGTAGGAAGGTTTTATAGTGAATTTACATGCCCTGTCCCTCTCCCTCTCCAGTGTGGTAGAAGTCATAAAGTGGCAGATGTGTTAAAGCGGCCACAGGCTCAAGGTGGCCACAGCATTAAGGCAGTGGCAGTCTTAAAGCCGTAACAGCTCATGTCACCAGTATGGAACCAATTCCCTGTTTCTGGAGGAAGCAGAGCAGATCGTATTCCTAAAACATTTTATGTCTGTTCTAACATGTTTGGGGGCTACCTGAAGGACTGATGCGAAGCACTCCTCTGTTTTGTCTAACTCAACTCAGGTTGAGAAAATTGGAAATGCCACAGGTTGAGTTAACAAACCTCAAGTGCATAGAGCAAAAGGTTACAGCTCAAAAATACAAAAGACCGCCGGTGGCTAAAGATGAGTAGCATTTCTCTGGGAATTTAGGACAGTAAAAAGCACTCAGGTATACTGGGGAATTTCGAAAGTTACTCAGGGCAAGATGTATGCTCAGAAAAAACCTGAGAAGACCCTAAGCTTTCACCTAGGGCTGATCCCTAGGCACAGTGTAAGCCTTGCTAAGTGCTGAAGGAGGGTCCAGGCATAGAACCACTTTGCAAAAAGTGGGAGAGCTCCTGGCATCCAAGGAAGTCTATGTCAAGACACTAGCTAAGGCGCCTGGGTGGCTCAGATGGTTAAGCATCTGCCTTCGGCTCAGGTCATGATCCCGGGGTCCTGGGATTGAGTCCCGCATCGGGCTCCCTGCTCCTTGGGAGCCTGCTTCTCCCTCTGCTTCTCTCTCTCTCTCTCTCTCTCCCTCTCTCTCTCTCCCTCTGTCTCTCATGAATAAATAAATTTAAAAAAAAGACACTAGCTAAACACAAGCTAAGGTACAGAAACTTCAGTGACTACAAAAACAAGAATTACAGTCTTTACAATAATAGTTTGAGGAAATCACTAAGAAAATGGACTACTGCAGACTTAAATAAACACATTAAAAAACAACAGAAAACTCTAGGGAAGGGGGAATCTGATTTCCAGTTACTACGTTATGACAGCCAAATGCCCAGTTTTCAACAACAACAACAACAGCAAAAATCACAAGGTATACAAAGAAAGAGGAAAGTGGCTCAAAATATGTTTGAAACAAAATAAATCAACAGAAATAATCCTTGAGTAAAGACAGAGATAGGACTTAACTAAACAAACACTATAAACACTGTTCTAAATATGCTGACAGAGCTAAAGGAGAGCACTGATAAGGAAATTAAAAAAATAATGTTTAAATTTATAATAATAAATTAAAATAATGTTATGCTTAAGATTTATTTATTTGAGAGAGAGCAAGAGAGTGAGTGGGGGGAAGGGCAGAGGGAGAGAATCTTCAAGCAGACTCCACATTGAGCACAGAGCCCGCTGTGGGGCTCAATTTCACCACCCATGAGATCATGACCTGAGCTGAAACCAAGAGTCAGACACTTAACCAACTGAGCCACTCAGGCGCCACCCTATTTGTGTGTTTTTGAAGTTAAGCTGGTATCAATTTAATGTAGATTGTTTAAAATTTAGAATTATATGAATCTCCATGGTAAGAAAATCTCACAAAGTCATTGCCAAAGGAAATGACAAGAGAATCAAACAGCTCACTAGAAAAATGGAAACTAAATATTCAAGAGGCATAATGGATGAAATGAGGGACAAAAAGCTATAAGATACACAGAATGCAAAGAGCCAAATAGCAGAAGTCTTTTCTTGTCAGCAGTTACTTTAAATATAAATGTATTAAACTCTCCAGTCAAAACGTAGAGATTGACAAAATGGATAAAATAACATGATTCAACTATCTGCTGTCTACAAGAGACTCACTTTAGATCCAAAGACATAAACAAATGGAAAGTTAAAGGATGGAGAAAGATGTTTCATATGAATAGTAACCAAAGGACAGCAGGGGTGGATATACTAATATGAGACAAAAGAGATTTTATTTTAAAAATGGTTAAAAGAGACAAAGAAGGACATTATATATTGATAAAAAGGCCAATTCATCAAGAAGATAGAAAAACTACAAACATACATGCGCCACCAATAGAGACCCAGAATACATGAAGCAAATATTGACAGACTTGTAGAGAGAAATAGGTAGCTCTACAGTAATAGTTGGAGAATTCAGTATACCATTTTCTTTTTTTTTAAAGATTTTATTTATTTATTGAGAGAGAGAATGAGAGAGAGAGAACATGAGAAGGGGAGGGTCAGAGAGAGAAGCAGACTCCCCGCCGAGCAGGGAGCCTGACGCGGGACTCGATCCTGGAACTCCAGGATCACGACCTGAGCCGAAGGCAGCCACCCAACCAACTGAGCCACCCAGGTGCCCCAGTATACCATTTTCAATAATAAATAAAACACCTAGGCAGATAATCTATAAGGAAACATAAGAAATGGACAACACTATAAATCAGTTAGACCTTACAGAGATATATAGAACACTCAACCCAATGATAGCAGAATTCTCAAGTGCACGTGAAACATCCTCTGGAATAGATCATATGTTAGGTTACAAAATATGTCTGAAAATGTAAAAATATTGAAATTACACAAAGTATCTTTTCAACCAGCAATGGAATGAAGCTCCAAATCAATAATAGAGGGAAAACTGGATAATTCAAGATATATGGAAATTAAACAACTAATGGGCCAAAGAATAAATCACACAGGAAATTAGAAAATACTTAGCAACAAATGAAAAGAAATACACAGTATACCATATCATAATTTACTGGATGTAGCAACACCAGTGCTCACAGATAAATTTATACTACATTAAAAAAAGAAAAAGGATCTTAAATCACCTTATGGTGATTTCTAGACATTCTGTAGAAATAGAAACAAAACAAAACCCAAAGCTAACAGAAGGAAGGAAATGAAAAGATTAGAATAGAGAAAAATAAAACTGGAATAGAAAAACAAAGGAGAATGAACAAAAGTAAAAGTTGGTTATTTAAAAAAATCAACAAATTGACAAACTTTTATCTAGAGTGACGAAGAAAAAGAAGATCCAAATAACTAAATCAGATATGAAAGTGAAGGCATTACTACTGATTTTAGAGAAATAGAAAGGATTATAAAAAATACTATAAACGACTTACACCAACAAATTAGATAACCTAGATGAAATGCACAAATTTCTAGAAACTCACAAAAGACCTAAACTGACTCAAGATGAAATAGAAAATCTCAACAGACATGTAACAAGTAAAAAGATTGAATCGGGAATCAAAAACCTCCCGACAAAGAAAAGTCCAAGACCAAATCATTTCACTGGTGAATTTTACTAAACACGTAAAGAAGAATTAACACCAATCCTTCTCAAATCCTTCCAAAAAATTGAAAAGGAAGGAACACTTCCTAACTCATTCTATGAGGCCACATTACACTAATACCAATGCAAGACAAAGACTACAAGAAGACTACAGATCAACATCTCTTATGAATATGGATGCAGATATCCTTAATAAAATTCTAGCGAACCCAATTCAATAGAACATTAAGAGGATTATACATCATGACCAAGTGGGATTTATCGCAGCGATGCAAGAGTGGTTCAACATGGGAAAATCAATCAGTGTAATACACCACACTAATAGAGCAAAGGATAAAAAGCACATGATCATCTCAATAGATGCAGAAAAGGCATTTGACAAGATCTAATACCCATTTATGATAAAAAAAAAAAAACCTCAAGAAACAAGGAATAGAAATGAACTTCCTCAAAATGATAGGGGCATTTATGAAAACTGCAGAGCTAACACTATAGTCAATAGTGAAAGATTGAAAGAGTTCCCTCTAAAGTCGGGAACAAGATAAAGGTGCCCATTTTCACCAATGGCATTCAACACTGAAGTAGAAGTGCTAGCCAGAGCAATGAGATAAGAAATAGAAATAAAAGGAATTCAAACTGGAAATGAAGAAGGTAACTATTCCTTTTTACATGATTACATGATCCTATATCTGAAAATTCCAAAGAATCCACAATCAAACTAATAGAGTTAATAAACAAATTGAGCAAAGCTGCAAGATACAAGATCAACACACAAAAATCAGTTGTTTCTATTTGTGTGCAATCAACAATCCATAAATGAAATGAAGAAAGCAATTCCATTTAAATAGTGTCTAAAATAATAAAATATTTAGAAATAAATTTAAACAAGGAAGTGAAAGACTAAAAATTACAAAAATTTGGTAAAGAAACTAAAGAAGACCTAAATTAATGGAAAGAAATCCTTAGTTCATGGGGAGGAGGACAGTATTGTTAAAATGTCAATCACACCTAAAACAACCTATAGATTCAACACACTCTTTCTTACAAAATTCCAATTGGCCTTTTTTCTTAAGAAATGGAAAACCCAACCCTCAACTTCCTACGGAATTGCAAGGATCCCTGGATAATCCAAACTAATCATGAAAAGGAAGAAAAGAACTGGAGGACTCTGATTTCCACAACAAAGCTACAGCAATCAAAAGAGTGTGGTACTAGCAAATCAACAGACTTGTAGGCTAATGGAATAGAATTGAGAGTCCAGAAATAAACCCATACGTCTACAGCCAATTGATTTTTGACAAGGATGCCAAATCCAACCAACTTGGAAAGAACAGTCTCTTCAACACATGGTACTTGGACAACTGGATTTCCATATGTGCAAGAATGAATTCCATATGTGAGTAGAATGACCTCTACTCACACCGTATACAAAAATGAACTAAAAGCTGATCAAGGGCGCCTGGGTGGCTCAGTTGGTTAAGCGACTGCCTTCGGCTCAGGTCATGATCCTGGAGTCCCAGGATCGAGTCCTGCATCCGGCTCCCTGCTCAACAGGGAGTCTGCTTCTCCCTCTGACCCTCCCCCCTCTCATGTGCTCTCTCTCTCTCATTCTCTCTCTCTTTCAAATAAATAAATAAATCTTTAAAAAAATAAAAAAATAAAAGCTGATCAACAACTTAAATATAAGAGGTAAAACCATGAAACTCTTAGAAGGAAACACAGGGAAAATGTGCATGACCTTGGACTTGTCAATGGATTCATAGATGTAACACCAAAAGCATAAGTAGCAAAAAGAAAATGATAAAAGACAAATTGGATTTCATCAAAATTAAAAAATCCTGTGCATTAAAGACATTATCAAAAAAGTGAAGAGACAGTACATGGAAGTGGGAGGAAATATTTACAAGTCATGTATTTTTTTTTTTTTTTTGAGAAAGAGAGAAAGAGAAAGATAGCAAGAGCATGAGCAGGGGAGAGGGGCGGGTGGGGGGAAGAGAAAATCTTAAGTAGGCTCCACACCCAGCACTGAGCCTGACGAGGGGCTCGATCTCACAACCCTGAGATCATGAGCTGAGCTGAAACCAAGAGTTGGGACGCTCAACCAACTGAGCCACCCAGGCACCCCTAGAAATCATATCTCTGATAAGGGTTTAATATCCAAAATACACAAAGTACTCATCAACAACAGGACTCAACAACCGAAAGACAAATAACCCAATTAAAAAATGGGCAAAGGACTTGCATAGACATCTCTCCAAGGAAGATAGGCAAATGGCCAATAAACGCATGAAAAGATACTGAACATCATCAGTAATTAGGGAATTGTAAATCAAGCCACACTTTGCCACTACTAAGATGGCTATAATCAATAAAACAAAAAGTAACAAGTGTTGGTGAGGATGTGCAGTAATTGGAACCCTTATACATTGCTGGTAGGATATAAAATGGGGTAGCCTCTGTGGCAAGCAGTTTGGCCGTTCTTCAAGGAATTATCATACAACTCACCAATTCAACTCTTAGGTATATACTGAAAGGAATTGAAAACAGGAGCTCAAACAAATATTTGTCCACCAGCATTATTTACAATAGCCAAAAGGTGGAAACATTGCAAGTGCCCATCAACAGACAAGTGGATAAACAGTGCTGTTTATACACGATGAAATATTAGTCAGTCATAAAAAGGAATGAAGTTTTGATGCAAGCCACGTCATAGCTGAACCTTGAAAACATTGTGCTAAGTGAAATGAGCCAGTTACAAAAGAACATATATTGTATGATTCCACTTATATGAAATCTCTAGAACAGGCAAATTCATAGGGATAGAAAGTAGATGAAGGTTAACCGGGACTGGGGCCGTGGAGGGTTACTGCCTAATGCTTATACAAATTCTGTTTGGGGTGATGGAAAATGTTTAGAAACAGATAGTTGTGACGGTTGCACGTTGAATCTAATTCAACGGCTGACAGTGTGAATCTGATTAATGCCACTGAAAAATGATTGAAATGACATATTTTATATCTTTTATATGTATTTCATTGCACGCAAATAATTTTTAAAAAGAGTTAAACAACCAGTAAAGCTGTTTTACCTGTAGCATGATGCGACTGCAAATAATATGATTAGCACGTATGCCAAGTGCAACAAAGGGATCACGTTCATAGAAGTTGCTTCAAATTCTAGTTGTCTGGAAAGTGACGTGAAATAGACCACCTGCCACAAAAATATACCCAAGTAAATAACTTTTCACTCCAATATCTGTGTGTGTTACAAACACTACTGAAACACTATAGCTTATTCATTGAAACAACAGGTTAAAATTTAGTAAAAGATCAAAATATGTGAACTATGACTTTAGAATAAAGAAGGCAACATAGATATGCTTCTTCCCGCAAATCCCTGCCATGCTTTCCAAAGTTTCTTGCAAAAACCCGAAGTTTGAAACTCCTGACTATACAAAATCTGAGTTCTGTATGAGACCGTGAAGTCATTAACAGCCACAGAAAAGTGTCACTTTTTCTAAATTTTATTAGGTTGTTATCTTTTACTATTTTAATTGCATTGATATTTCAGAAAGATCTAGCATTCAAAGGCTTTTTCCAGTAGTTGTCTCACTCTGACCAGGCTTATTCACAAGTACTAGTAGGCTTGCTGGCCCAACGTTACCGAATAGTTAGCATGTGCCTGGCACTATGCGATCACTTACTCGGAAAATGCTAAGCTAGTTCTCTTTTCAAAAACAGCATGGAACTTCTGCTTAAGGGTGGTTTTTTTTTTTTTTTAATTTTATTTTTTATTTCACTGAAGTCCAAACAAGTTTTGGGGGCTCCCCCAAACAGCAGAGACTTTAACTAAAAGTAGGAATTTCAAAGTCATTTGACTAGGAAACCTGATGGTCAATGTCTGTATGGAACAGACCTACGTTGAGGATGTAGGATTTGTGTTTTCCACCAGAACATTACTAAGGATTTAAGATTTGTGGCATCTTTGATGTGTGAGATTAAGGACTCTGGACTCTGGATTAAGTACCAAATAGAGTAGAGCACTCCCAGCTTCAAGCCAAGGACTCCCTCAATCAGGGAGTGCTACTGCTATGATCCTTGGAAGGAGTGTCCTTATTCCTCCCACCTTCTCCTGGCCTCCCTATCAAGCCCAGCCACCAGGGACCTGGATCTTCTTCAGGGCCAGACTCGTTTCGATGTTGCTAAATTGGTCCAGGAAATGGATCAACCACATCTTGCTAAGCTCGTTGATCTCTCCATCCTCAGTCTTCAGGTAGTACAGAAGCCACATGGCTTTGGCTTTCACGAGTAACTGGTTCCTTCCCGTCCTCTTGCCTGAAAGGGTTCCTCCAATGGTGCCGGCCAGGTAGATGGGCTGACCTGTTTGGTTGAAGATTGGGAAGGTGATGTGTCTCAGGTCGAGGTTCTTGTTCATCTGCCAGGCAGCCAGGAGTGGGTTGGAGGGCACGCAGAGGCCCTGGTTCTTAGTGCACACCTGACTGTAGCGGATCTGGGTTCCGTTTTCCTCTGTCACATACAGATCCTGTACCACGTCCTTCAGTTTACCAATTTCCTCTAGGATTTCTTGTTCCAGCAGTGAGGCCGTGTTGGAGACTGCCAGAATACAGGCGAAATTGACTTCGGTGCTCTTCCTGGAGATGGAGAAGCGGTAAGAGTCCTTGCCGGTAACATGTCCCTGCACAAAGCGCCGCTCAGCTTTGGCCGGGCTCCCTATGGGGGTGTACTTCTCCTCGAGGTTTTCTTCTAAATCCTTGGGCCAGGGGCGCCTGGGTGGCTCAGTTGGTTAAGCGATTGCCTTCGGCTCAGGTCATGATCCTGGAGTCCCGGGATCGAGTCTCACATCAGGCTCCCTGCTCAGCAGGGAGTCTGCTTCTCCCTCTGACCCTCCCCCCCTCATGTGCTCTCTCTCTCAAATAAATTTAAAAACAATCTAAAAATAAAAATAAATAAATAAATCCTTGGGGCAGTAAATCGAGGTAGTGCCCAGAGCAGCCGTCAGCAGCATGGGTGCCAGCAGGAAGATCCAGGGGTGCGAGCCCACCTCCCACCCCAGCCTTCCGAAGGCGTGGGAGAGGGGCGCCTCTAGGCAGTTGGTGTGGCAGCGGGGTCTCTCCGACAACTGATTTTCTGACCGGGGAGCCGGCCGACTTGAACGTCCCCGCACTGACACCGACTGGGATTGGGACGCTCAAGGGACTGCATGCTCTGCCGGGAAGCCCAGTTCAGCTCCGGTTCCCGCCTCGCCTCCGCCTCGGGCCAGGCCTCTGGCACCACCCGTGGAGGGACTAAGGCTCACTTTCAGCAAGGAAAAGCAACGTTCTCAAACTGGACAGCTGATGAGACCGCAGCTACTGGGGGGGAGCAACGGCTTCCTGGAGAAATTCTACCGGAGTCTGTTTGACTTCTGGCGGTTCACGCCCGGAGCCTGGAGGCGTGGTTGGGGATCACGTGTTTTTGTTTTTGTTTTTTTTTAGGATTTTTATTCATTTATTTGTGAGAGAGAGAGAGAGAGAGAGCACAAGCAGGGGGAGCAGTAGAGGGAGAGGGAGAAGCAGGCTCCTCACTGAGCAAGGAGCCCGATGTGGGACTCGATCGCAGGACACTGGGATCATGACCTGAGCCGAAGGCAGATGCTTAACGACTGAGCCACCTAGGCGACCCAGGGATCACGTGTTTTGACCCATAGCCTCACTAGCCCCAAATTTGTCTGGGGCATGCCTGTGCCCTCGGGAGTCTAGTTAACACAGAAACACTTCCTAAAGGTGAGTAAGATGCGTGCCTGTTCTACAAGACTTACATTTTATTGGGGGAATTTGGTTTGTACACACACACACACACACACACACACACACACAAGTGTCCTAACCTTTCTGGGATCATCCAGTAACACAGTTATTGGCTAAGGTGAACCTGGTACACTTACTTTATTATTTTTATTAACTACAAAGCTAAAATAGACATTCGCCTTGTAAACGGTTAGAAGTCAATATGTAGAATGAGAAGTGAGTGTTTATCTTTGGTCTGTTCCACAGTTCCCAGGATGGAGGGACCCCTGTGTTCATGTCACCTTTTTTATGAAAGTCCTCACCTACCTTTTAACATGCAGGAACTGAAAGGCAGGTGGTGAGCGGTTCCTAGAGTTAGGAGAATTGCTTGCCATGTTTTCCATAGTTGGCAGTCACCTAGCATTAATTGTGATTGTGTTTTTCTGTGGGGAGTTATGGCATTTTACCGAAATCTCCAGATTGTAAGAATACCAAGGCCAAGAGTTTAAGGAAGATACCTTTAACAGTATTTTAAAGGAGAAAGTAATAAGAGATACTGTTAAGTTGGCTTTACAGAAAGTCATTGCTTAAGAGTGACATTAATAACCACAAGATGGCACACAGTTTCTATTGAATTTTTAAAATTTTTAAAATTTTTTTATTTTTTAAAGATTCTATTTATTTTTTGCCAGAGAGAGAGAGCGAGAGAGGGAACACAAGCAGGGGGAGCTGCAGAGGGAGAAGGAGAAGCAGGCTTCCCGCTGAGCAGGGAGCCTGACATGGGGCTCGATCCCAAGAGCCTGGGATCATGACCTGAGCCGAAGGCAGACGCTTAAGGACTGAGCCACCCACCCCGTTTTGTATTTTAAAAAAAGGTAGGGTAAATGGGACCGAGGATTCCTTTTCTCCTTTATCTGCATGTTGCAAGTCCTAGTTATAGCTACATCTGGAGTTTATCCTTGGTGTGCTATAAATCTAGAGGCACCTGTACCACATTTAAATGGAGGAACTGATCTGGGAATTCCATTTGTTAAACCATATTAACATTATGGAGAGAAATGGCTCAGCTGGTTTCCTAAACATTTAGGATGTAATGTTAGAGGGAGGGTGTTCACAAGTATTCTGTAATGTGCAAAACCAAACACAGGGCCTCTTACTGCCCATCTTTATGGTATTTCTTTAGCACAGCATCAGCGTGTTTTTTTTTTTTATTCTCAAACACAACATTCAAAACAAAATTTCTACAGTTGCTCATAAATCAGCCACTGTGAAGTACTAAATTCTATAGAAAAATATGTACCTCAAGGTTTGATTTTATCGAGTTTTTTCATTCTAGTTCATTGATTCTAGATTATGTAATTTTGCTAATCTAGTTATCTAGATTACTAATGTTTGTGTGGGTTTAGAATGTCAATAAAAAATACCACTAATAGTTGTTCCCCACCGGTTTTACTGTATTATTCCATAAAAGGAATTTGGCACTTTTAAAATGAGCTCATCTGCCCTATTTGAGTCGTGAAACCCTTTCTATTGGTTTCAGAGCCCTAGACTAATCCAAGTGCAGCTATAACATGGCCTAGAAGTCACATGTCCTAAGGGACAAGTCTCTGAAGTTTCTTCCTTTCAATTCAGACAACCCTCTGGCCTTAATCTGAGAATGGTGTCTACTTTGTCAGGATAGGATTCTCCATACTTTATAAAATACCTTCTGGATGAGAAGGGGGTGGGTATTGGGAATTCAAGAATACAGTTTAGAACTTAAAATTTTATCTAGTATACTTCTTACCCATCTTCAGTCTAGATAAAATGAAGCAGGCAAAGCATTACCTTTTCTTTTCTCTTACACGTTGATTCCATTTTCTTCTGTTCCCCAGTCCCTTCTCAAGCCTGTCCAATTTTTTTTTCTCTTCCCCCTGTTTCTCTTTTTCTAAGTCCCATTCTCTCAGGTTAGCCAAACTGACTTTGGCATAAATAAAGGGCAGTTGCCCGTTATTTTTTTATTTCTTATTTAAAAATTTATTTGCCATTTTTATTTATAGGATGCTTCTCTTTTAAGTCTGTATTTTAGTTACTTGATAATCTGTTTCCCACACTTGAGTATGAGCTCCTCAGACACAAGGACTGCATCTTGTTCATCCCTGTGTTTGATACTCAGAGGACACTCTAATGTTAGTCATAACTTAGGTGGTCCTGCTTGTCTTTCCACAGCTCTAGAAATGATATAATTCAAATACGGCAGACATAAGGGCTGAAATATATCCTGTGGATCCCGTAGGGACTGCTCAGATGCCTGTGTTGTAACTGAGACAGCAGGTATTTTTTTGCATCTTTTCACCTGCCCTATCTTAAGCTTTTTTCCTTTTCCTTTCTGGAATTAAAACAGTATAGCCATTCCTCCTAACTCGCATAATAATCTGTCACAGAGCGTTATGAAGTCACTCGGTTTTCCTTTTCTAGATTGAAATCTAAAGATTTAATAAAACGATTGGCCATTGAGAAGAGGCTCTAAAATTGAAATATGAATAATTAAGAAAGAAACTGAAGAAAGGACAGCAGCAAGAATTGATCATGAATGTAGTGATGGGGAAGAAACTTTTTTTTTTTTTGAGAGACAGAATGAGAGGGAGAAGGAGCAGAAGAAGAGGGAGAGAGAATCCCAAGTACGCTCCATGCCCAGTGCAGAGCCTGACTTGGGACTCCATCTCACAACCCTGAGATCATGACCTGAACCGAAATCAAGAGTAGACACTTAACTGGCTGAGTTACCCAGGTGCCCCAATGAATTGTGGCTCCCAGTATTTATGACTTTTCATAGTTCCCTCCCACATTGACTCTGGGTTTAGCCATGTGACTTACTTGGTTCAGTGGGACATTAGCAACTGTGACACAAGCAGAAGGTTGATAAGTACTTGTGCATTTGGGGTTTGACTTCTTGGAAGCAAGAGAACTCAGGTTTTTATGGACTTGGGGTTCACAGTGCTGCTGGTAAAACTCTTCGAAGTAGTTACTTTATCATTGACCTTCATTAAATTCCTTTTTATATAATAAGGTGAATTTCTCATTTTTTATACTATAGCGATGCCCAAAAACATGGCTCAGGAAATAGCAGAAGACAAGCTAGAGAATGCTTGAGAGAAAGAAAAATTAAGATTTCCTTAAAGGAATTGTTGGAATTTGGGAGAGCACATTAGACAGAACAGGAAAGCGGAGATCTTGAAGGCCACGCTCAACGTACAGAAAGGGAAACACAGCAACAGTAACCAGACTTGACAGCTGACTGTGGAGGACTTTAAAGGGGGAGGGGGTAATTAAAAATTAATAGGTTAGAGAGAGTGACTAGAGTCTTAAAAAATGTAACAGAGGAAACCAGACTAATGCTCCCAGAGGGAGCACAAATCCAGGGGATACCTGAGTAACTGCAGGTGCCCTTGGGGATGTTCCCTTGAAGAACGGGAGAGCTAGTCACAGTGGTTACAAAAAATCTGAGTAGACTTTTAAGTCTAGAACGTGGGCAATTAGATTAGACTCTTTCGCATATTATTAAGTCGGTCTCAAAGTGATGAAGTTATTTAGGGAAAGATTTTCGTATCTCCTGAGCCCTAGGGGACCAAGAATTTCTAGAGTTAAATCTTCTCAAAAGAGAAGCACAGGTAAGAGGAGAAATGCTACAAGGAACCAGGGGCGACGAAAGTGATTGACCCTGGACTTGAAGTCCACTGGGAGAGTATGAATTTATCCAATGGAGGTGAAGGTGGGCAAGATTCAGTAAGCAGTGGGTAATTGGATCATTCAGTAACTCCTTGGCTTTATACTTCTGTCTTATGGGAGCCTTCCCAAAACAAAACTAGAAGACTATGTTAGCAAACCAAATGTCTGAGCCTTAAATCAAGGGGAAATAGTAAAGGGAGAGCACTCAGTGCCACCAAACAGGGCTGCTTACAGGCTTTTTGAGAAGGAAAGGGATCACTCTGAGGGGCAGGATAACATTTCTAAAACTAAGGGAACCTTCTTAAAAAGAGTAGAGCAAGTGCAGCCCGGAGGAGCGGGTAGTCTATGTCCTGGATCTCCACCACAGAAAGCAATGTGAGAAAGGGAAGATCTTCTGCCTCCCACTGAAGTGAAGTAAGTTCTTAAGAGTAGAGAAAAATCCAAAAGCTGAAAAAGATTAGTTTTGGTGGGGAGAGAACATGGCAGAAGTATTGATCCTTGCTAGACCCCAAGGGGCATAGACTTTAGGAGCATGAATAACAGCTTCTGTTCAGGAATCTACTGAGGGTGACTCTACCGCTGAAATGGATATGGGGACCTCAGCGGAAAGTGACCCTAAGACACAAGTTCTAGGGCCCACATAAATTCTGCTCAAACAGGACTAGACAGAATCCACACTCAACCCAGGAGTACATGGTCTACACGGCCAGTGGAAATTAAGCGGTTATGGATATTTTTCAAGAAATTATGGCATCCTGGTTAAAAGTATGGACGGACTTTGAGGCTAATGTGCCTGGGTTCACATCCCAGCTCTACCTCTTACTACCTGTGTGATTTTGGGCAAGTTACTTAACCTCTCTCTGTCACATTTTCCACTTGTCAAATGGAGAAGATAATACCTTGCTATTGGGGTTCTTAGGATTAAATTATTGAATACACGTGAAATTATTTAAAACATGAAATTCAGTAAGGACTATTATTATTAGAAATATTTTCACCACTGAGTGGGATTTTTTGTTTGTTTTAGTTTTGTACCTTTATGAAGGTAAGGAAAGTTTGCTACAAAGTTGCTTTTTCATGATGGAGTTAAATTTTTATCAAATCATGTGAGTTAATCTATTGGGAAGAACCTATGGAGTCTCTCCTTCATCTATGTATGCGGCGAATGGTAGTATTGTTTTTTAATCTTGGGGAAAAAATGCTTGAAAACCCTAAATGTCAGAATATAATGCGGGTTCCATCTGCTAACTTTTATATAGCAATACTGCATTCATGTTGAGGTGAGATTGGCCTCTAATTTTCTTTTATGGTCCAAGTTGGTTAACAAGCCTTATAAGGGTAATTTTCTCTCTTTTTCTATTCTCTGCAAAAGTTTATATAAGATAGAAATAACCTGTTTCTTTTCCCTCCTCTTTTTATTTTATTTTATTTTTCCACCATGATAAGTGTACTCTTTAATCCCCATCACCTCTTTCACCCACCACCCACCTCCCCACTGGTAACCATCAGTTTATTCTCATAGTTAAGACTCTCTTTCTTGGTTTGTCTCTCTCTGTCTCTCCTCTCTTTTTTTTTCCCTTGCTGGTTTGTTTTGTTTCTAAAATTCTACCTGTGAGTGAAATCATATGGTATTTGTATTTCTCTGACTGACTTATTTTGCTTTGCTTAACATTATACTCTCTAGCTCCATCCATGCCGTTGCAAATGGCAAGATTTCATTACTTTTTATAACTGAATAATATTCCATTGTGTGTGTGTGTGTGTGTGTGTGTGTGTGTGTGTGTGTACACTCATACCACTTCTTTATCCATTCATCTGTTGATGGACATTGGGCTGCTTCCGTATTTTGGCTATTGTAAATAATGCTGCAGTAAACATAGGAATGCATGTATCCTTTTGAATTAGTGCTTTTGTGTTTTCAGGGAAATACCCAGTAGTACAATTACTGGATCAAAGGGTAGTTCTGTTGTTTCACCGTTGATTATGATGTTGACTGTGGATTTTTCATATAAGTTCTTTATTATGTTGAGGTATAGTCCCTGTAGACCTACTTAACAGAGAGTTTTTATCATGCATGGATGTTGTACTTTGTTGAATGGGTTTTCTGCATCTATTGAAATGATCATATGGTTTTTATCCTTTCTCTCAGTGATGTGACATATCATGTTGATTGTTCTGGGACTGTTGAACCACCCTTGCATCCTGGGAATAAATCCCACTCGATTGTGGTGTATGATTTTTTTATTAACATACTGTTGGATTCAGTTTGCTAATATTTTGTTGAGGACTTCTGCATGAGAGATACTGGCCTGTGTTCTCTTTTTTGTAGTGTCTTTGTCTGGTTTTGGTATCAGGGTGATATTGGCCTCATCAGAATGAATTTGGAAGTTTTCCTTCCCTTTCTATTTTTTTGAAATATTTGAGAGGAATAGGTATTAACTCTTTTTTACATGTTCGGTAGAATTTGCCTGTGAAGCTGTCTGGTCCTGGACTTTTATTTTTTGGGAGTTTTTTGATTATTGATTCAATTTCACTGCTGGTAATTGGTCTGTTCAAATTAACTATTTCTTCTTGTTTTACTTTTCATAATTTATATGTTTCTAGGAATTTATTTCTTCTAGATTGTTGAATTTGTTGGCATATAGGTTTTCATAATACTCTGTTAAAAATATTTGTATTTCTGTGGTGTTGGTTGTAATTTCTCCTCTTTCATTAGTGATTTTGTTTATTTGGGTTCTCTCTCTCTCTTCTTTTCTTTCTTTTTTTTTTTTTTTGATGAGTCTGGCTAGAGGTTTATCAATTTTGTTGATCTTTTCAAAGAATCAGCTGCTGGTTTCATTGACCTGTTCTTTTGTTTTTTTAGTTTCTATATCATTTATTTCTATTCTAATTTTTATTATTTCCTTCCTTTTGCTGTGTTTGAATGTTGTTTGGTCTTATTTTTCTAGCTCCTTTAGGTAAAAGTTAGATTGTTTATTTGAGATTTTTTTCTTGTTCCTTGGGGCAGGCCTGTATTGCTATAACCTTGCCTCTTAGAACCACTTTTGCTGCATCCCTAAGATTTTGGACCATTGTGTTTTGATTTTCACTCGTTTCTATGAAATTTTTTATTTCTTCTTTCATTTCTTTGGTTGACCCATTCATTGTTTAGTAGCGTGTAATTTGACCTCCATGTATCTGTGCTCTTTCCAGACTTTTTCTTGTGGTTAGTTTCTAGTTTCATAACATTGTGGTCAGAAAAGATGCATGGTCTGACTTCGATTTTTTTGAATTTGTTGAGACGTGTTTTGTGGCCTAATATGTGATCTCTTCTGGAGAATGTTCCCTGTGCACTTGAAAAGAAGGTGGTATTCTTGCTGTTTTAGGATGGAATGTTCTGAATGTCTGTTAAATCCATGTGCTTCAGTGTGTCGTTCAAAGCCACTGTTTCCTTGTTGATGTTGTGCTTGGATTATCCATCCATCGATGTATGTGGGGTGTTAAAGTCCCCTACTATTATTGTATTACTATCAGTTATTTCCTTTATGTTTTTATTAACTGATTTATGGATCTGAGTGCAAAAATATTTACAATTGTTATATCCTCTTGTTGGACTGTCCCCTTTATTATACAGTGTCTTTCTTTGTCTCTTGTTACAATCTTTGTTTTAAAGTCTGTTTTGTCTGATTTAAGTATTACTACCCAGCTTTCTTTTGACTTCCATTTTCATGATAAATATTTCTCCATCCCCTCACTTTGAATCTGCAGTGTTTTTTCGTCTGAATTGAGTCTCTTCTAGGTAGCATACAGATGGGTCTCTGTCACCCTATGTCATTTCATTGGAGCCTTTCGTCCATTTACATTCAAAGTAAATATTGATAGATCTCCGTATCGATTGCCATTTTGTTACTTGTTTTGTGGTTGTTTCAATAGATTTTCTTTGATCTTTTCCTCTCTTGCTTGTTGGCTTTCTTTCGTGATATTCTTGGATTCCTTTCTCTTTATTCTTTGCGTATCTATTAGTGGTTTTTGATTTGTGGTTCTCGTTAGGTTTGTATATAACATCTCCTGTATATAGCAGTCTATATTAAGTTGATGGTCGCTTAAGTTAAAACCCATTCTTTTCTCCTCTCCTTCCACATTTTAGGTATGTGGTGTCATATTTTCCATCCTTTCATTTTATGAATCCCTTGACTGATTTGTACAGAAATATTTATTTTTACTGCTTTTGTGTTTTTTTGCTTTTCATATTCTCCCTTATGGTCTTTCCCCTCTACTCAAAAAGTCCCCTTTAATATTTCTTGCAGGGCTGGTTTAGTGGCCATGAACTCCTTTAGTTTTTATTTGTCTGGGAAACTCCGTTTGTTTGTTTGTTTGTTTTAAAGTAGGCTCCACACCCAGCATGGACTCCAATGAGGGGCTTGAATTCACACCCCTGAGATCAAGACCTGAGCTGAGATCAAGAGTTGGAGGCTTAACTGACCAAGGCAGCCAGGCACACCTGTCTGGGAAACTCTTTATCTGAATGATAGTCTTGCTGGACAGAGTATTCTTAACTGCATATTTTTCCCTCTGGGCTCTTTGAATATATCATGTCACTACCTCTGGCCTGCAAAGTTTCTGTTGAAAAGTCTGCTGATGGCCTTATGACTTTTCCCTAGTAAGTGACTGTCTTCTTTTCTCTTGCTGCTTTTAAAATATTTTCTTTATCTCAGCCTCTTGGGTTGAGTTTTTGGGGCACTCTCTATGCCTCCTGGATCTGGATATCTGTTTCCCTCCCCAAATTCGGGACGTTTTCAGCTATTAATTCTTCAAATAGAATTTCTGCCACCTTTTCTGTTATTCTTCTGAGACCCCTACAATACAAATGTTACTATGCTTGATGGAGTCACTGAGTTCCTTAGGACTGTTCTCAGTTTGCATAATTTTCTTTCTCTCTTTTGCTCACCTTGGTTACTTTCCACTCCTCTGTCTTCCAGGTCATTAATTCATTCCTCTGCTTCATCTAGCCTGCTATTTATTCCACCAAGTATATTTTTAATTTCATTTATTGTCTTGTTGATCTCTGGTTGGTTCTTTTTTATCTGTGTGTTAAGGGGTCTCACTGATGTCCTCCACTCTTTTCTCAAGTCCGGTGAATATCTTTATGGTCGTTA